>NW_027132341.1:0-38399 GCF_026122565.2 Emydura macquarii macquarii | reverse complement strand
GCAGGTGATCTTGAGGAGCTGGGGAATTTCACAGAAGAACTGATCCACCTTGTTGCCTCTGCAGAAGGATACTGCAAATGTGTTCCCAGTGTGCAGTGCAGCATAGAGAACACCGCTGGCCCAGGCCCCAGCTGCCATTTGGACACAAGCTCCCCTGTTCATCACTCTCTCGTAGTGCAGCGGCTGGCAGATGGCGACGTAGCGATCGTACGCCATGATAGTGAGAAAGAAAAGATCTGCTCCCATGAAGAAAATGAGGAAAAAGACTTGGGTGACATCCAGCATAAGAAATGGACCTGGTGTTCATGAGGGAATTGGACATGGATTTGGGGATGGTGACAGAGATGGAGCCAATGTCTAGGATGGACAGATTGTTCAGGAAGAAGTACATGGGGGTGTGAAGGTGGCGGTCGAGGGCTGTGACTGTGACGATAAGAAGGTTCCCCATCAGGGCTGCCAGGTAAACCACTAGAAACACCACAAGGTGTAAAATCTGCATCTCCCGCACCTCAGAGAATCCCAGGAGAAGAAACTCGGTCACGGTGGTTCGGTTGGACATTTTCTTCCTCAGCACATTGTGTCCTGCCTGCGGAGGGAAGGAGAAGGGCAACGGTGAGGATTAGAGTGACCGAGGGAATGACCCCGATTCCTTTCTCCATAATAACTGATGATGTGACTGTCCGAGCACAGCCCTGATCACACCCACTGAGCAGGGGCGGTGAGGGCTCCTCGCTGCGGAGAATGAGATGACTAGTGCGGTGCGTTATCCCTCTGATGTCAATCCACACACGTCTTGGGAACTGGGTCAGTTCACACCTGTGAAGATCTGAGCCACGACCTGGCTGGTTCAGAAGATGGAACGAAATACAAGCTGAATCCTACATTCCTACCAGAGAAAGAAAGTCCCTCTATTGTGACCAAAAGCAGGCTGGAAGGTTGGGCCTGGAACTGAAATTCTAAAACACGAGCCCAGCCTGAGCCCCATTGCCAGGGGAAATACGACATAGACACACCCAGTGTCCTACATGGCAGCTCTGCTGTATTGATTCTACCCCAGCACCACACAGACAGCCTGCAGCCAGATCACACATGGATTTATGGCCCCCAGGGCCACCCACGTTTACATAGCGATGTCACGATGCGTTAGTAGCATGGCTCAGTTACTGCTGTGCTGTATCGTTTCCCTTTGTGATTTTATGTCTGTGCAGTGAGGGTCAGTGGCAGTCAGGAGACCCGGGGTCTGTTCTTGGCTCTGCCACTGACCTGCTGTGTGACCTTGGGCCAGTCACTTGTCCTCCCTGGGACTCTCCTTCCCTCTCTCCCCTCCTCTGCCTTGTCTACTAGGACTCTGAGCTCTTTGGGGGATGGGCTGTGCCTTATGATATGTCTATTCTGTGCACCTAGTTACTATATTTGTGCTCAGCTGCCAGCAGTGATGGAGCCTGGATATGGTGCTTGACAAAGAGGTTTCTAGTCCCATTTGTAGGAGAGTGAAGAGTTAAAGCTGGACAAATGGTCAGGCCTAAGCTACAGGGAACGGGGTCATGGCACGGGCAAACCTTGTTTCTGGTAATTGTGTGAGTTCTAGTTAGAGTTGTGTTGTCTCTTTTCTTTCCCTCCCTTCCTGGCCATCTGCTCAGGGGATAAGGCTAACAAAATAACTATCTCCCCTCCTGTGCAAGGCCTTTGGTGGGAAAAGAGTATTATCTTCTTTCCCTCCCTTGCGTATCTTAAAGAACGTTAGTTTTTAAGGTAATGCACCTGCACTCTGTGAGGTAATTCTTTAAACACAAACATATTCATTATGTAGTTGTTAATATTCATTTTATAGGAGTCCATGTAACCAAATAAGGGTCTATGGGGAGTTGCTGGAAATGTATACATTTACATACTGTTATGGGTAAAAGGATTGTAAAGTAACCCCCCTCATTGCTCACTTGTGGTGTCGAGGTAGAACGAGCAGGCAATAAAGGGTTCTGTCTCCCCAATCCACCCCAGGGACAACCTGTTTGGTTATTTCTAACACCATTGACCTCCTCCTTGTCTATCTAAGCTCCATGTCAGGATAGATAGATTTGGCTGCTGGGCTGTCAACTCTGAAACTGGGTTCAAAAGTCCTAATCCATGGAAAACATATCCTGTGGGTATCAGCTTTGCTATTCACACAGTTTTACAGAAATCAAAGCAGAGGCAACAGAACCAGTGTGTTTCCTGTTACAGTGTTATTAGACAACGTTAAAGTTTCCCACCTTTGTTTAAAGTTTAAATCTTATTGGACAATTTCAGTTGAATTTTGGGTGTTTGGTTGATTGGTTGCTCTTTTGGAGGAAAACTGGGTTTTTAGCAAACCAACATTTTTCACAAAGTGTATCTGCTTTCCTTGAAAATCTGTTCTTGTGTTGGAAAGCTGAATACTCAAAAAGCAATCTTGTTTGGTTTTCATCTAAAATCTACAAATTTCACCTGGATGCTTTCAGCTGCCAAAAGCTGAAAAAAAAAAAAAAAAAGGTTTGGGCTTTTTGATGAAAAATCCACATTTTCTACAGGAGGAGTTTTTTTTCTTCTGACTATCTCTGTTTGTTTGAGTAACTTAATAGGAAAATGCTTAAATGAGTTCTGACAAAAAGTCTGATCTGTGTCCCTTGTATCTTAACCCCCACACGCATTTAATTGACATAGCACACTTACTGTACTGGCCGCTGTGGATTTTTTCCCAACAAGTGATGGATTCAGTCGTCCACCTCCAGGATTCTTCGGTCGTTATCTATCGATCGATCTATCTAGATACCAAGGACACAAGTGTGTAAGAGTCATTTCACTCCTCACGCTGAGCATGACCTGACAGAACTAGACTCAGACCGGTTGCTCTCTGCAGCTGAGCAGTGTGTAGCTGGCTTTGAGCGTCACTGGCATTAAAGGAGCGATGCTACGGGAAAGTGATTTACTTGTGTCTATTTCCTAAGGGCTTGTGGGACTCACTCCCGAGAGACCTGAACAGCTCAGAAGCAGAGGCCCAGAGGCAAAACTTCAAAGACTCATTAATTTTAAAGCCAAAAGGGGCCATTCTGCTCCTCTAGTCTGACCCCCTGCCTGGCCCTAGGATTTCCTGACTCCAGCTTCTGTGCTTTCAGTGGGTCAGGATTACCGGGTGATTTGGGCACTTAAAGATGGAGACAGGGATGCACTGGGATGTATCAAAGCTCTTAAATGAGCCATGTAGCTAAGTCCCATGGACATCCAATGGGAGTTAGGCACCTAACTTGCTGAAATGTTACTGCAAATCCCACTAGGCAACTATCAGCTTCTTTAGATGCCTAAACCCCTTTGTAATTCTGGCTCCGGGTCTCTCTTGGCATCTTCCAAGGCCTGGGCTTCTCTTGACTTCCAGAAATATGAAGGCTGGGATTTGCAAAGGAGCCTAAGGGAGAGTAAGGCATGCACGTCTTGGGGGCCTAACTCCCTTTGACTGCCTTGACAATCCCAGCCTACAACGATAACAAGGGCAGCCAGGCAGCAAGGGTTATAGAGAGGAAGTCAAGTCACCTGGAGCTCTTGTGATCTAAGCCCAGCTATGCAACTGAATCAGCTCAGCTGTCTGTGCCTCAGTTGCCCCAACTGTAACCGGGGGGAGAAGACCGGGCACTGGAGGAAGAATTCACAATGGATGGTGTAAATAAGGGCTTATTTGAACTCTGCCTGGGGTCTCCTAGCCTCCTGTACAACCAGAGCAAGAGCCTTGTGTCCAGCAAGTGTAAATGGGAGTGGTTCCCCCTGGGCTTTGTCTGTGGGTCTGGGAATCCAAGAGGGGGCCGCCCCTCACTCCCAGTCTGGGGTGGCCACACAGCCAGAGTGAGACTGCTGTTAGCCCTGCCCTGGGGGGCAGAGAGTGGGGGACACACGGAAGCTCCTGACATGTGATGGGGGAGCTCACGTCCCATTGCCTCTCACCCCGCAGGTGTTGGTTTAATTTCAGATTTTACTTTTTTCCAAAAAAAATATTTTTTACTATTTTTATAAGTTTTAAAGTGTATTTGATATGCTTTGAAACTTTTTACAAATATATTATTTTAATTTATTTGACATTTCATTAATATTCTGGACCAGCCCCTCCCACCAGGCTGGGCGGTTGACAGATGAATGGGGGTGTGCCCAGCTCCCCCAGTTCTTAGCCCGGTGAACTGTTCATGTCCCAGGTATCCCCAGTTTGCCAGCTCCCAGAGATCCCTGTCTCGCCAGCTGTTGGTTGACTGACACCCTGAGCTGTCCCAGCTCCATTCTGTCCAAATCTCCCACCTGCCTGGCTCCCCAGTCTGGTCAACTTCCTAAGCTCTTCACTCCCCGAGTGCCCACCTGATGGGCAGCCAGGTTGCCCATCACCGGGCACTGGAGGAATAATTCACAATGGATGGTGTAAATAAGGGTTGTGAACGAGTCAGTTTTATTTGAACTCCTACTAGATGTTTGTAGATATGGGTGAAATACTCGTCACATTTTCTTCAAACAGAAATTGGCAACTCCGATGTTCCTGTGGGAACAGGCAGAGTCCAGTGCCCGGGTCTGACAGGGGCCAGCACCTCATGCTGCACCACCACAGCCTGAAACACCAGCTTGTGTGAAGGGTGGGGGGGATCTGCCCTGAGTTCAGCCACTACAGCCCAGTCTGCCTGAGTCTGCCCAGAGCCTGAGACAATAGCTCTGGGAGAGGGAAACTTCCCTAGATACCTTCAGGGGTTCACATTCCCATTCCCACTGCTCGGGAATACCCCATCAGCCCCACCCCAGCAGGGGGCTGGGTGCGCAGGGGGAGGGGAAGCGGACTACAGTCCTGCCGACCCTCTCACCCAACAGATACAGCCTGGCTGGGGAGATGAGGAGTGGGTTAGGATTAGGGTAACAAGCAAGCAAGCAAGCGAAGGACTCTAGTCCTGTTTAACAGTGCGAGGGGTCTGGCTGTGGGGGGTCGGGCAGGTGCTGGATGCAGTGGGGTGGGGGGCGAGGGGTCTGGTTGGGAAGCTTGGCGAGATTGTGTGCACGGGGGGGGAGGGGGGATGAAAGATCTGGCGAGGGAGTTGGGGGAGGGGAGGCAGGAAAGGGGCTTGGCAGCCGGGACCGGCCAGAGTGAGGGGGGTGAAGGGTCTGGCTGGAGGGGTCAGCTGGAGTGTGCAGAGGGGTGGGGGAGAGGCCCAGATATGGGGCAGGCCAGAGCGGGAGGCAAGGGGTCAGGCTGCAGGGGCTGGGGGGGCGAGGGAGCTGGCTGGGGGGGCTGGCAAAAGTGGGGCGAGGGGTCTTGCTGGTGTGGGACAATATTTCATTGCTGGGACAATGAGGGGCTTGGCTGGAAGGACTGGCCAGATTGTGGGGCTGAGGGGCCTGGCTAGGCCGGCTGGGCTGGCCTGACTAGGGGGTGGAGGTGGGGCTGCCTGGAGGGGGCGGCCTAGAGTGTGGGGGGCCAGAGGTATGAGTGGAGGGGCTGTCAGGGGTGGCCACGGGTATTACTGGAGGCTTGTCGGGGGGGTGCAGGGGCCTGGCAGGAGGGGCTGGCTGGTGGGGGGGACAGGCGGCTGACGGGAGGGGCTGGCTGGTGGGGCGGGGAGGGGGGTGTCAGAGGGCTGGTGTGAGGAGAGGCCAGAATAAGTCATTGTGACAAAGCCCAGAGGTTCACGGGGTGGTCAGAGGGAGGCGGTGGAGACGGGGCCGGCTGGTCGGGTGGTCAGAGGGAGGTGGTGAAGACGAGGCTGGCTGGTTGTGTGGACTGAGCAGAATATAAAAGAAACAAAGTAAATAAAAGTTGAAAAATATGAAAAATAAGATTTAAAACTCAAAATAAAGAGTTAAAAAAAAAAGTAAAATCTGAAATTGAACCAACAGTTGACAGGTGAGTGTCAAGGGGACACGAGCTCCCCCATCACACGTCAGGGGCTTCCAAGTGCCCCCAGGGCAGGGATAACAGCGATAACAGCTGTCTCACTCTGGCCGTGCGGCCACCCCAGCCTGGCAGTGAGGGCGACCCCCTCCTGGGCTCCCAGACCCACAGACAAAGCCCAGGGGGAACCACTCCCATTTACACTTGCCGGACACAAGGCTCTTGCTCTTGTTGTACAGGAGGCTAGGTGACCCCCCTGTTGTACAATGAGCAAGAAGGGCTCCCTCCGTGTGGGGCAGAGGGACACCCCGCGCTCCAGGGACAAGGTAGCTGGCGGACAGACCCCACGGGAGCGGAGGACGTCGGCAGGCGCGACTCTGCCTTTGACGGAGCCATCCCCACTTGAGCAAGCGAGACTCTCCGCAAACTCCAGGCACCTCTTCCGCCAGTGGAGGGTGACCCTGACCCTGCGAGACACAGGACACTGCTGCGGAGGGAGGTGGGAGGATCTAGAGGGGGTTTTGGGGGGATGTTGGAGGGGCTGTTTGAACTAGGAAAGAGTATTTGGAGGTGTGAAGTTGCTGATTGTCCACAACTAGTTTAACAGTGAAGATATTCCTGGCCGTGGTCACAACGTCGATTCCTAGAAAGAACAAGAAGAGACGGGTCTGTAATCCTGGGAGATTTTTTAATCCAAAGTGGATAAAATCTGTGACGGACGTTTTGTTCCCTGTTCTCTCTTCACCATGGTGTCTCTAGGGAAAAGGAAATAAAGAATTAAAAAAATAAGGATTGTAATTTACTTTCCATTTTCTTTTTCTTTTTTTCCCCTCCTGTCTTTCAACTTTCTTGTCTGTTTAGAGTTGAACCTCCTCAGATCACTGACTATGTGTTTGTACAGTACCTAGAGCCATGGCAACGTTGCTATAACCACAAAAAAATACTATAGAATTAACAAATTATAGCATAAAAATGAGATGGGGTTTTCCTTCTTCAATTCATATGACTTTGGAAATCTCCGTCTTAATTTTACCCCATGTAATTTGTATCACAGCAGTCGTTCTGTGCATCGATTTCGTGTGATACTGCTTACCTGTGAAACTTACTGGTGTGGAAAATAATTCAGCAGGACTGAAAAAAAAAGACAAGAATTATTTTAATAAGAATAATATTGTCCACCATTATAACAACTAGGACAGAAATATATAAGTGAAAAAATCCTTATATTTTTTGGGGCAGAAGCAAATTTTAACAAGCAGGAGTTATGAAGCAAACTTCCATCTTTGTTAATTAATTCATAATTTTCCATTACAGAGATTCTATCCTTTCTTCTGGCCACCATCCAAGCCAGGAGAACAGATTTGATGGACTCAGAATGTGAAGGGCTTAACAGTGAAAAGGACATTTACAGCTAGCTCAAAAGTTGCTCCAAGCTCAGGTTAGCTAAAGCCCTTCTAGCTTGAAGGGTTATTTGTAATGTGAAGAAGAGAGTGTAAGCCGGCATTGTTTCCTAATACGTGAAGGCTGACATCATCATCCACGTTTCCCCTGGACTCTCTTTCTAGATGTCAAAAAAATGCTTTTTAAATGATTTGATATAACCCTTAATACGCTGGCCTGGTCTACAAGACAGAGTGAAGTCAGCACAAGGCAGCTAACAGGAACATAACGAGGGAAGTGTCTACACTTAAATTTGGTTCTTCCTAATGTAACTGGCCCACTACGCCAATTCAATAACTCGACTTTCACGAGCGGCGCAGAGCCAAGATCAATGCTGTTAGGTCGATGCGGTGTCAGTGTAGACACGGTGTTTCTTACATTGACTGTTACTGGCTTTGAGGAGCCATCCCCCAATTCCCCATTGGTACAATCTCTTCTGGTGAGAATGCACGGAGCAAAGTGTAGACGTGCCCAGGCAGTGTAATTTCAGCTGCAGCTAGGCAGTTAGGGCAACTTAATTTTGTAGCAAAAACAACGAGAGTCCTGTAGCACTTTAAAGACTAACAAATTTAATTTCTGCAGGCATAAGCTTTCATGGGCTGTAACCCACTTTGGCAGATGTAAGGAATGGAAATCACGTAGGAGGTGTATATATACATATCCAAGGGTAAGGAACCACAATGGGGAAGGTGGATGAAAGCAAAGTCCATTCAGTTAGAGTAGTCGAGGCCTATTCACAGCCATTGATTAGAAGGTGAGAATACGTGAACAGTGACAATTACTTCTTGTACTGAGAGAACCATTCCAAGTCTCTATTCAGACCCAGTTTGATTGTGTCAAGTTTGCAGATGAGTTCCAGCTTTGCAGTTTCTCACTGAAGTCTGTTTTTGAAGGTTTTTTTGAAGAAGTATGGAAACTTTCAAGTCAGCTACAGAGTGTCCTGGGAGACTGAAGTGTTCTCCAACTGGTTTATGGATGTTACTATTTTTTATGTCTGATTTGTGTCCATTTATTCTTTTGCGTAGTGACAGTCCGGTTTGGCCAATGTACATGGCAGAGGGGCATTGCTGGCACATGACGGCATATATTACATTAGTAGATGTGCAGGTGAATGAGCTCCTGATGGTGTGGCTGATGTGGTTAGGACCTGTAATGGTGTCACTAAAGTCGATGAGTGGGCAGAGCTGGCAATGGGGTTTGTTGCAGGGGTAGGTTCCTGGGTTAGTGTTCTTGTTGTATGGTGAACGGTTGCTGGTGAGTATTTGCTTCAGGTTGGGGGAGTGTGTAAGCAAGGAGCTTCTGAGCCATGCAGGGCTCCAGGGAGTGCGTCCCACTAGCCCTTAGCAAACAGACATGGATAAATTGCCTCCCCACCGCATCGCTCCTTTAATGTCAGTGCAGCTCACAGCCAGCTACACACAGCTCATCTGCGGAGAGTGGCAGATCTGAGTCTGGTTCTGTCAGGACAGTCCTAGAATGAGGGGGAAGGATTCTCAGATAGCTGTGCCTTCAGCTTCTAGATTCTGGTACAGAGATAGATACTGATCAAAGAATCCTGGTGCTGAATGACTGCATGCATCACCTGTTGGGGAAAAACCCACAAAGACCAGTAGAGTAAGTTTGTTATTTCAATTAAATATGTTGGGAGTTCAAAATACAGGGGAAATTAAGATGATAAATATGAATTGCTATATGAACTCATGAAGACTTTTACTCTCAGTTTAATCAGATACCTGCTGCTGATTGGAATTTTTCCACCCTTCAGGAAAATTTTGACTTTTCATTGAGAACCCAAAATCCTTTCCTTTTTTCTTTAAGTTTTGGCAACTGAAAACTTTCTGCCGAAAACTGGAGGGTTTTTAAATCACAAAACCAAAAACCTTTTGGTTTTCAGTTTTTAAGTTTCTTTACAAAACAATCCCAAAATGTTGGAGAAAAGCAGACAGATTCTGAGATTTGTTGTTTAGCTGAAAACCCAATCTCGATTAAGAACAATGCAGCAAAAATTTCCACCCAGCCTTAAACTTTAAATAAAATTGGGGAACGTTAAGATTTCTTGATTTCAAACCCATTTTTTCTGTTGCATCTGTGTGATTTCTCTTTCAAAGGGATAGTTGCCAGGAGCTAACAACTGAATAACTAGTAAAATTGATAGAGCACACAGAATATTTTATACGGACTAGCCCCTTTAAATGCTGGGTTTGAGCTGAATTAGGCAGCAAACGCCTATCTATCCTGACCCCTTTCAAACAGAAATAGGAGGGTAGGGATAGGATACAGAGTGACCTAAACAAACTGGAGGATTGGGCCAAAAGAAATCTAATGAGGTTCAACAAGGACAAGTGCAGAGTCCTCCACTTAGGAAGGAAGAATCCCATGCACAGCTATAGACTGGGGACCGACGAGCTGGGCAGCAGCTCTGCAGAAAAGGACCTGGGGGTAACAGTGGATAAGAAGCTGGATATGAGTCAGCAGTGTGCCCTGGTGTCAAGAAAGCTAATGGCATATTGGGCTGCATTAGGAGGGGCATTGCCAGCAGGTCACGGGAAGTGATTATTTCCCTCTATTCGGCATTGGTGAGGCCGCATTTAGAATATTGTGTCCAGTTTTGGGTCCCCCACTACAAAAAGGATGTGGACAAGTTAGAGAGAGTGCAGCGGAGGGCAACCAAAATGATTAGGGGGCTGGAGCACAGGACTTATGAGGAGAGGCTGAGGGAACTGGGCTTGTTTAGTCTGCAAAAGAGAAGAGTGAGGGGGGATTTGATAGCGGCCTTTAACTACCTGAAAGGGGGTTCCAGGGAGGATGGGGCTAGGCTGTTCTCGGTGGTGGCAGATGACAGAACAAGGAGCAACGGTCTCAAGTTGCAGGGCGAGAGGTCTAGGTTGGACATTAGGAAAAAGTTTTTTACTAGGAGGGTGGTGAAGCACTGGAATGGGTTACCTAGGGAGGTGGTGGAATCTCCATCCTTAGAGGTTTTTAAGCTGAGGCTTGACAAAGCCCTGGTTGGGATGATATAGCTGAGGTTAGTCCTGCTTTGAGCAGGGGATTGGACTAGATGACCTCCTGAGGTCCCTTCCAACTCTAATATTCGATGATTCTATGATCTATGATTCTAGGAGCTCACAGGGAAGAGAATTACCTCTTGATTGAGCTCCAGACTGTTGCTGGCTGAGCGTAGACGGGCGTGCAGAACGTACACATAACGAGACATAGGGTGATGTTTCCAAAGGTATTTAAGCACCTAGTGAGATTATCAGAAGCACCTAGGAGCGTAAACTTCATTGATTTCAAGGGTTGTTCAGTGCATAGATGGTTCTGAAAATCCCACTAGGGGCCACAATACATTTAAAGTTATGGACCAGGGCCCCTCACCAAAAGATCTTGAAGGCCTAGTTGATAAGGCAGAGAAAGGGAGGGAGGGGAACAGTCACCAAGAGGGGAAATGACTGGCCCAAGGTCACATGGCAGGTCACTGGTAGGAACAAGAACAGAGCCCAAGTGTCCTGGCAACCACTGCACCACACAGCACAGAGTAAACAATGCAACATAGCGGTAATGGAGGGATGAGACTGGCCCATTGTTACACGCAGGCAGAAGTGCAGCTGGGATTTGGTGCCGTAAATCAGTTGGGAAGCAGGCAGCAGCCGTCTAGGCACAGAGCTGGGGGGAGAAAAGCTGCCACTGATCATGCTGGAGGAGTCCACCTCATATTGCCCTGCAGCGTGGGAATCAGGCGGTGCTGGCGTTTTAGTCTATCAGCTTCATTGCCAAGGTGTGAGGTTGGTGATGGTCACCACGGAAGGCCCTTCTTTGCGAGGATTGTTGGATTTGGATTTTACTTTATTCCATCCTTCACTCTGCATTTGAACAAGCCACTCCTTGAGATGCAGCCTCAGATGAGCTCAAGTAACAAAGCTCCATTGATTTTAAAGGAGCCGATCCAATGTACACCAGTGTGATAACACGCTTGATTGATTGTCAATGTGAGGAGCACTGACAACACCTAGTCATTGTAAACGATGAGTGCTCTGCACCTTTGACATTCATACAATCAGATCTCAGGGGAAGGAGAATCCGAGCCATTCCCTTTGTAGCTCTAATCCTAACCATCGCCTGTCTCATTCCCTCCACAGCCATCACACAATGGACTGAGGAAAAAAATGTCCAACCAAACCGCCATGACCGAGTTCTTTCTCCTGGGATTCTCCGATGTTCGGGAGCTGCAAATTTTGCACTTTGTGGTGTTTCTAGTGCTTTACCTGGCATCCTTGGTGGGGAACCTTCTCATCGTCAAAGCCATAGCCTTCAACCATCGTCTTCACACCCCCATGTACTTCTTCTTGATGAATCTGTCGATCCTAGACCTGGGCTCCATCTTCGTCACCATCCCCAAATCCTTGGTCAATTCCCTCATGAACACCGGGTCCATTTCTTATTCCGGATGTGTCGCCCAAGTCTTTTTTTTTCTCATTCTTTGTTTCAGCAAATTTTGCCTTATTGACCATCATGGCGTACGACCGATACGTCACCATCTGCCAACCACTGCACTACGAGATGGTGATGAACAGGGGAGCTTGTGTCCAAATGGCCGCCAGTGCCTGGATCAGTGGCGTTCTCAACTCTGCGCTACACACCGGGAACACTTTCACAATCTCCTTCTGTGGAGGCAACACGGTGGATCAGTTCTTCTGTGAAGTCCCCCAGCTCCTCAAGCTGGCCTGCTCTGACTCTTACCTCAGTGAAGTTAGAGTTATTGCCTTTAATGTGTGCTTAGTCTTAAGCTGCTTTGTTTTCATAACTATGTTGTATGTTCAGATCTTCAGAGCAGTGCTGAGAATCGCCTCTGAGCAGGGCCGGCATAAAGCCTTCTCCACCTGCCTGCCTCACCTCACTGTGGTCTACTTGTTCCTTTGCACTGCTACCTTTGCCTACCTGAAACCCACCTCCATCTCAGCCACAGGTCTGGATCTTGTGGTGGCTGTTCTCTATTCCGTGTTGCCACCAATGATGAATCCCATCATCTACAGCATGAGGAACAATGAGATCAACTGTGTATTGAGTAAATGGATGTGCTGGAGGTTATTCAGAAGAATAAAATGTCTATACATCTCCTTCGGTAGCAATTTCATTTGGTGTTTCTTTATAAATATAATGATCTGATGACATTATTTCCTCCATCAGAGCATACTGTGCAATCTGTTTGTGAAGAATTGGGTTTTAACACTAGTAAAAATCCAGGGAAACATAACTCAAGAAAATAAGTAATTACTATAGGTTTACGTTAATGCAATTAAGATAGGAATCTATCTATCTATCTATCTATGTATCTATCACGTACTGCTACCCATCACCACAGTATCTGAGCACCTTGCTCATAGTAACCATGGCAAAATCCTTGTGTGGTCTGTGGCTCTTCTAATTTTAAGGATAAAAACTCTGACAGAGATATGAGCACATTTGTTCTTTGTGTTTTTTGTTCGTTAGTCACAGTTTTAGTTTATCTTTCCTTAGGTGTTTGTTAGTTTTCTTTGTATCTGTTTTCTAGGTGGGTTTGGAAGGGGGAAGGCCTGGAGAGATGGTCAGTGTTTGGTTAGACAGGATTTTCAATATTTGACCTGTGATTATGAATTTAACACTCACTTTGAGTATTCCGTGCAAAGGCCCTGATCCCACAAGCCACTTCAGCCCACTCTTCACTTTATACATCAGATTGGCCCCATTCAAGGTTTAAAGATGAACTCCTGCTTAAATCCCAGCTGGTTATGGGTTAGGGTTATGATATGCCTTAAGGCTAACACCAAACTGGTATCGGAAGCTGACACTGTCCCCATTTCCCTCCTTTCCCAGTCAAATAAAACTACAGTTGGTGCACTGGAATTACTCTCTCCTTCTGTGGTCTGAATTCTTTACCTAAAATAACAAGCTTATCGCAAAGCCAGAATCTCTGGGCCTTTTTCTGCAGACTCACCAGCCCATTATGTCCCTTCATCCCCAACTTCCTGGAGGTCCCCCTCAGCAGCAACGTCATCCCCAAGATGTTGACCAATTTGGCGAGCAATCGGGAGACCAGTTCCTTCCTAGTTTCCACACCCAACCCAACTTCTGTTTCCTGGTGGGCTTCATGGACTTGTTCCACCTCGTTGTCATGTCCTTCAACTGCTATGTGATCATCTGAGACCTGCTGCAATTCTCCTCTGGCTGCTGGCTGTCACATAATGAGGCCCACCTTTCGCAAAAGCACATTGATGACTAAGCCCTGGTCTGCACTTACTTGGAAATTCGGCTGTAGTTGGCGGGAGTTACGCAAGCTACGCAGAATGGCTTGCGTAACTCCCGTCGACTGCTGTGCTTCCCTTCTGCACGGCGTCTTCACTGCACTGCGCCAATGGGAACCGCGTTCCCGTCGATGCAGCGCTACGCCACTTGATGGATTTACTGCATCAACTTCCTGATTGATTGAGCAGGTCTACACTGACTGCTCCATCCATCCAGAAATATCGATCTGATGGTGGGGACTTTGCCGCCATCAGTATAGACGTACCCTTAGAGAATCAAGGTTCCATTTTCAAAAGTGCCTTGTGTGGTTTTAAAGAAAAACCTAGTCACCATGGATTTCAATGGGTTTTAAGCACCTGGGTGCTTTCGATAATCTCCCTTACACATCTAAATATCTATACAAATCTGGGTGTTTTATATTTATATGTGCCACAGTCACTTTTGAAAATGAGATTTAGGTACCTAAATCAGTTGTGAAGTTAATAATTCTACCCATTGGGAGTAAATGGGGGAGAATATGTGTGTGATGTGTGTATGTTTATATGAGAGCAAAAGAGAGAGAGAGAATGTATAACCAGACAATGAATAGCCAGATCTACCCTAGAAAAGCTTTCCCAATATTGCCATCCAAACAAATTCTCCCAGTGTATATGTACTAGCAGTTCTGCTGGTATAGCTTACACTGGTTCTCTGAGAAACTTTTAAGCTACTTTTACCATAATTCCACCAAGGGCTTTACCGGTATAGAAATATTGCAAAAAAAAAATCACACTTCCTAACCAACAAGGCTCTGCTGGTGAAAATTTCTAGTGTGGGTCTGGTTTATGTGTTTCTTTTTGTGAGATTACATTGTAAGTAGTGAGTTTAACAGGCCTGTGTGTGTCCTTCAGTACCTACCTGGGAGGAAGCCTGGGAAACAAGCAGGAAGAACTGGAAGTCCTGGCACAGTCAAGAAACTACGACATGATTGGAATAACTGAGACTTGGTGGAATAACTCTCACGATTGGAGCGCTGTCATGGATGGGTATAAACTGTTCAGGAAGGACAGGGAGGGGCGAAAGGGGGGAGGAGTTGCACTGTATGTAAGAGAGCACTATGACTGCTCTGAGCTCCAGTATGAAACTGGAGATAAGCCAGTTGAGAGTCTCTGGGTTAAGCTTAGAAGCAAGAACAATAAGGGTGATGTCGTGGTGGGTGTCTGTTACAGACCACCAGGCCAGGAGGATGAGGTAGATGAGGCTTTCTTTACTCAACTAGGGAAAGTTTCCAGTTCACAGGACCTGATTCTCATGGGAGACTTCAATCACCCTGACATCTGCTGGAAGAGCAATACAGCAGAGCACAAACAATCCAGGAAGTTTTTGGAGAGTGTCGCTGACAATTTCCTGGTGCAAGTACTGGAGCAACCAACTAGGGGCCGTGCTTTTCTTGACCTGCTGCTCACAAACAGGGAAGATTTGGTAGGGGAAGTAGAAGTGGGTGGCAACCTAGGCAGCAGTGATCATGAGATGGTCGAGTTCAAGATCCTGACGAAAGGAAGAAAGGAGAACAGCAGGATACGGACCATGGACTTCAGAAAAGCGGACTTTGACTCCCTCAGGGAACTGAAGGGCAGGATTCCCTGGGAGGCTAATATGAGGGGGAAAGGAACCCAAGAGAGCTGGCTGTATTTTAAAGAGACCTTATTGAGGGCACAAGAGCAAACCATCCCGATGTGCAGAAAGAATAGCAAATATGGTAGGCGTCCAACTTGGCTTAACAAAGATGTCCTTGGCGAACTTAAATGCAAAAAAGAAGCTTACAAGAAGTGGAAGCTTGGTCAGATGACTAGGGAGGAGTATATAAACACTGCTCGAACGTGCAGGAATGAAATCAGGAAGGCCAAAGCGCAATTGGAGTTGCAGCTAGCAAGGGAAGTGAAGGGGAACAAGAAGGGTTTCTACAGGCATGTTGCCAACAAGAGGAAGGTTCGGGAAAGTATGGGCCTCTTAGAGAATGAGGGAGGGACCTAGTGATGGAGGATGTGGAGAAAGCTGAGGTACTCAATGCCTTTTTTGCCTCTGTCTTCACAGACAAGATCAGCTCCCAGACTGCCGTACTGGGTGGCACAGAATGGGAAGGAGGCGAACATCCCGTAGTGCTGAAGGAACGGGTTCAAGACTATTTAGAAAGATTGGACATTCACAAGTCCATGGGGCTGGATGCAATGCACCCGAGGGAGTTGGCTGAGGTGATTTCAGAGCCATTGGCTATTCTCTTTGAAAGCTCGTGGCAAGTCCCTGAGGACTGGAAAAAAGCAAATCTAGTGCCCATCTTCAAAAAAGGGAGGAAAGAGGATCCGGGGAACTACAGACCGCTCAGCCTCACCTCAATCCCTGGAAAAATCATGGAACAGGTCCTTAAGGAATCCATTTTAAGGCACTTGGAAGAGAGGAAGGTGATCAGGAACAGTCAGCACGGATTCACCAAGGGAAAGTCATGCCTGACCAACCTGATTGCTTTCTATGATGAGGTGACTGGCTCTGTGGATGTAGGGAAGGCGGTGGACGTGATATACCTTGACTTTAGCAAAGCTTTTGATACTGTCTCTCACAGTATTCTTATCGGCAAGTTAAAGAAGTATGGGTTGGATGAATGGACTATAAAATGGATAGAGAACTGGCTAGAGCATAGGGCTCAACGAGTAGTGATCAATGGCTCCATGTCTAGCTGGCAACCGGTCACAAGCGGAGTTCCCCAGGGGTCGGTCCTGGGGACGGTTTTGTTCAACATCTTTATTAATGATCTGGAGGACGGGGTGGATTGCACCCTCAGCAAGTTTGCGGACGACACTAAGCTGGGGGGAGTGGTAGATACCCTGCAAGGTAGGGATAGGATACAGCGTGACCTAAACAAACTGGAGGATTGGGCCAAAAGAAATCTAATGAGGTTCAACAAAGATAAGTGCAGAGTCCTCCACTTAGGAAGGAAGAATCCCATGCACAGCTATAGACTGGGGACGGATGAGCTGGGCAGCAGCTCTGCAGAAAAGGACCTGGGGGTAATGGTGGATAAAAAGCTGGATATGAGTCAGCAGTGTGCCCTGGTTGTCAAGAAGGCTAATGGCATATTGGGCTGCATTAGTAGGGGCATTGCCAGCAGGTCACGGGAAGTGATTATTCCCCTCTATTCGGCATTGGTGAGGCCGCATTTAGAATATTGTGTCCAGTTTTGGGCCACCCACTACAAAAAAGATGTGGACAAGTTGGAGAGAGTCCAGCGGAGGGCAACAAAAATGATTAGGGGGCTGTAGGACAGGACTTATGAGGAGAGGCTGAGGGAACTGGGCTTGTTTAGTCTGCAAAAGAGAAGAGTGAGGGGGGATTTGATAGCAGCCTTTAACTACCTGAAAGGGGGTTCCAGGGAGGATGGAGCTAGGCTGTTCTCGGTGGTGGCAGATGACAGAACAAGGAGCAACGGTCTCAAGTTACAGGGCGGGAGATCTAGGTTGGACATTAGGAAAAAGTTTTTTATTAGGAGGGTGGTGAAGCACTGGAATGGGTTACCTAGGGAGGTGGTGGAATCTCCATTTTGAGAGGTTTTTAAGCTGAGGCTTGACAAAGCCCTGTCTGGGATGATATAGCTGAGGTTAATCCTGCTTTGAGCAGGGGATTGAACTAGATGACCTCCTGAGGTCCCTTCCAACTCTAATATTCTATGATTCTATGATACCTACCTACCTGATACAAATGTCCAATATGATGTGTTTGTTACTGAAAAACAGTGTGTGAGTTTTGTGTGATTGTCAGCGCTTGTTCTGGAGAGGGAGTGTGTTTCTGAGTGCGAATTACTGTGCGTGTTTGTGAATACACAACATTGTGTGTTTATTACTGAAAAGTATTGTGTAACTGCATATGTGTTGTGAATATGAATTATTGTGTGTGTGTTTCCATTGTGTGTGCACTTTTCCATGCTTATGTGTATTTATGGGCAAAGAACGTGGATGTATAAATGTGTCATTGGCCAGATCCTGAAAATGAAGATACCTCAACTGGAAACAAAGGTCCATATCCCCAGTGGGAGAAAATATCCCAAACTAAACTCAACTCAATGTAACTGGATGAGGACTCAGCCCTTAGTTTTTAGTCTTTGTCTCTGGTACCTCCTAGTGACCAACTTCAAGCAGCCATAGCAGCCTGGGTTGTGGGTTCCTCTAGCGGCTGCATCCCAAGAGCTGCTGATGCAATGCAGGGGAAAAACACCCAACGACTCTGCACTCCCCCAAAGGTGATTACGTGGGGTTAATGCATGAATAGGCTACTCCAGGCCTACTGACAGTCTGGTGCCGTTAACAATGTGTCGGTGTTAAAAATCCCTATTTTATTCTGCAAACACCTGGGGACACGCTTTGGACCTCCGCCCTGCCTTGTTTTTTTGCAGGGATTCTGCCATCCTGTGAGATCCAGGGCGGGTGCTGTTCCCCCTCTGGGGTTTAGGGTCTGCTAGGGCAGGTTGTCAGAGCAGTTTGTTCCAGAGCTGAGATCAGAGCTGGGCTTGCAACCCTGGAGACTGGATTCAGCTATTTAGCCCCTGAGCAGGGACATCCTGGGCTGTGATCTTGTCTGAAGCCTGCATAAGCCAGGATCAGCTACAGCTGGGAGGGGTTTTCTGCCTCTGGTCCCATTCAGTCCTTTCTCTCTCACCCAAGCCTGCCCACAGAGGGGAGACGGACACGCCCCTCTGTGGAGTGGATCCCGGTCTGCCAGGAACTGCAGAGAGACTCAGGAAATCCAGGGAAGGACACAGAAACTGCTGCTGGAGAGCAGTTAGTTGGGATGCATTTTGCAGCCAGGCTGCCCCCACCCCCGTGGGTAGATTCTCCGTCCTTGGTGTCCTTAGCAGATGGATTCCAAGGGAGAGCCTTGAGACAAAGACACCTCAGCTTTTCACAAGTTTCCCCAATACCCCCTGGGGTCGGGTGATCGGCCCTGTCCAGCCAGGGGCAGGATTTCTTCCACTTGAGACAAAATGCTCACAGGGGCTTAGGCCAGTCCGTTGTTCCTATATGCAGGCCTCTGCGGGGCGTGGAAACAGCTTTGTGTTTGTCTGCATCTGTTCAACCACGTGAGACACACATGTGGGATATGACACAGCAGAATGTCATGTCTGTGCACGTGTGACACTGCAGGGAACACGCTACCACAACAATGATGTTCAGGATGCCACGAGCGTTCCAGGAACACCTCCCCTGGCACACTCTGCATCGCACAACACACAGTTACACTGTAAGGGTGAACATGAGTGATACACAAATCACAACATAAGGGTGTGCATGGAGTGCAGCATGTCACACCTTTTACCGTGTACCGGATGGTTCGGCCAAAACATTTCTATCCATCACATTGTCATGCTGAGGGGCCAGTGCGCCCTTGCTGTCTCTGGGATGTTCTGGTCCCTTTCAGGAACGTGCTTGCATGAGTGCTCTGTTCCCAGCGCTTCTTTCAATGCGTGTGTTTTACCAGCTCTGTCCTTGCCCCTGGCTGTGAGTCTGCCAGCGTCCACAGCCTGACTCCTGCTCACTCTGCTAACTAATCATGGCAATGTTATATCCCTGTGTTACAGATCACACGCCCTTCCCACAGCCAGGGACAGAACCCAGGAGTCCCAGTCCCCGCTGGATCTACCCCAGTAGAAACCTTGTGGTTTAAGTTGGATGCTCCTAAAAACTTCAGCGTTTCAGGGGTGAGGAAGAAAGTTGCCTTCCCCCCAACCCCAACAACATCCTGGTTTTAGGGAGAGGGGGGTTGTTTGAGTTCTTGTCATCTTGGTTTGAAGCACTGGGACGGCCCCGGCTGGAGATAGGACAGTGGGTGGGGTGGGCCAGGGCTCAGAGGTGGCACCGAGTCAAACACTCAGGTGCTCGGCTGGCTGCGTCTTGCTCACATGCTCCAGGTCTAACTTTCCCCCAGCTCAGACTGGCAGTGAGCTGGGATTTTTCAGCCTTCCTCTGCAGCCTGTGGGTGGGGGTCAGTTGCCAGGACTAGCTGGCTGTATCTCCTTTAATCCTTTCCCTGCCATCGCAGGGGCCTTAGGGACTGGTGCAGAGCAGTCCCTGCTATTCTCCACCTGCGGCACAGAACAGTTTAGCTAACTGAGGGTTGTAATACCCTTGGTCTAATTTCAGTTACTAGGCGGTGGCCTCAGATATACAGACGTTGAGACACGATGATCTGCCGGTCCCTTCTGGGAACTCCACTGCCCTCTGAGAGCTGGAAAAAGAACCCAGGAGTCCTGGCTCCCAGGCCAGCACTCTGACCACTAGACCTCACTCCCACTGCCTGTGCTGTGTCAATCCTTGGCATTAATGGAAGCTGTTGGTTGTCCCGCCCGTATCTTTCATGGGAGTTAGAGCCATTTACTTAACCATGGAGACCAGACTGCAAATCCCCGGGGGAATTAGCTTGTTTTGATGTCTGAACGTTTCTCGTTCTGGGTATTGATGATCTGAGGCCGCTGGCGGAGCCAATTACAGAGCTGAGCGGAGTTTGCTGCTGGTTCCTGCTTGAAAAGTTGGAGCCAGGCACTTCAAAGCAGAAGTTCTCTCATCTCCTGCGAGAGCTGAGGGCAGATCCCAGGACTAGGAGCTAGGGGCCGGGTGGAGGGCGGAGATGAGTCTCTAGGGTCCGATCAGCTCTTGGTCTGCGGCGATGAGCAGAGCTATTGAGTCTCAGGTTCCCATGGACCCCTGCTCTGCTGAGAACGACCCCACTCATTACACAAGGGACCCACTGCGCAGAGCAGGCGCCCGTCACAACCGCCCTGAGGTCACAGGGCAGGGAAGAGGTGCAGAGGGGCCTGGATGGGCTTGGGAGGGATCTCCTCATCCCAGTGAGATTTCCTCCCACCCAGGTCAGCCCTTGGTTGGTTGAGGAGGGTGCCAGGGAGCAGAGCCTGGGTCTAGCTCAGTGCCAGGGGAGGGGGGACCCTCTAAACAGTGAGAGCGTGGGAAAAGGGGGATCTCTGTCTCTGTCCGCAGGGGGATCCCCCCATTCTGAGGTTCCCTGTCTACGCCCCGCACCCCGGCCACGCCAGCCCCTCTCTGCAGGGGGACAGCCCCATTCTGAGATCCCCCTACATGCCACGCAGCAGAAATGCCCAAGTCCCTCACCATAGGGGGGATTGCCCCGTGTAAACCCACAGCACAGCTACACCAGCCACAGGCTTCACCCCCATTTCAGCTATCGTCATACCCAGATACACCCCACACCGCAACCAGCCAGGCCCCCAGCCCAGCCAGGCCACTGCCCCCCACTCCGTCCAGCCCCCCAGCCAGGCCCCTCACCCCCACTCCATCCAGCACCCCCCCCCCGCCTGGCCACTGTCCCCCACTCTGTCCAGCCCCCCCCCAGCCAGGCTCCTGAACCCACTGTCCCCTCCCCCTAGCCAGTCTCTTTATGCCCAATCTGCCCAGACCCCCAGCCTGGCCCTTCGGCCATACACTGTCAATCCTCTCACACTCAGCCGGGCCCCTTAACCAATCTTTCCTTCCCCCCATATAGGCCTTACACCCCCACTGCACCCAGCCCCCCACCCATGCTGGCCACTTACCACCATTTTTTCCAGCCTCCCAAACCAGGCCCTACATCCCCCCTCTGTCCAGCCACCCCATCCCCATCCAGGCCCTTCCCTCCCACTCTGCCCAGCCCCTACAACCAGACCCCTCGCCCCCACTCCATCAAGTCACCCAGCCAGGCCCCCAGCCCCACTCTGTGCTGTCCCCAGCTAGACCCTTCACCCCAACTCCATCCACCCCTCCTCCAGCAAGGGCCTTGAACTCCACTCTGTCTAGCCCCCACAGCCAGGCGTCTCACCCCCACACCATCCAGCCCCACAGCTGGGCCCCTCCCCGCCATTCCTTCCAGCCCCCCAGCCTGGCTGGTCACCCCAACTTCATCCAGCACCCCCAGCCTGCCCTGTTACCCCGCCCCTCCATCCAGCACCCCAGGCCCCCTCCAGGCCCCTCTCCACCACTCCAGCCAGCCCCCAGAGATTGCCCGGCTTATTTGAGCAAAAGTGGGAAAAGCCGGATTTTCAGTGGCGAGTTTTTCCACTTTTCCAATTTTCTCCCTCATCCATTGGGTTCGGCCCAGTGCGGGGCTAGCGCCCAAGCAGAGCGGGGACAGGGCCCAGCCGGGAACAGCTTGGCTTAGAGCAGCAGGGAAGCGTGCGACCTTCTAGCTCATTAATAAGGATGTTTAACGAGGGGCTGGCTGAGTACGGGCCCCACACGATGGTTTTGCCTAGACAGGGTTTTGCCCTTCCCTTGGTTTGGCAAAGGAGAAGTACATCATCCCCCCGCAGTGCATTGTCTGCACTTGGCCCAGCTTCACAAAGCATCTTCTCCCTTCAACCACATGTGCACAGCAGAGGTGAGATGCAGCCAGCTCTGGGGTGGGACAGCGGGGTGACAGCCACAGAGATGGCTCGCCTGGTGCTGAGGGGCGGGGTGCATCTCTGCTGCTGCCTGCTGGGAGGAATTGACCCTGTTCAGAGGGTGAAGAGAGCCAGAGAGCCCCCCACCTCCTCGAAGACAGAGCATGGCCTTAGCCGGGATTCACCGTGTGTCCGGGGGCTGGAGCTATCAATGCAGCTCGTCTTGACACCCCCCAAGTCCTGGGGGGGCTGTGTGTGTTGTGGGAGGTCTGTGGGAGGGTGGGACGGACTCTGTGGATGGCTGTGGGTGAGAAAGGACAACGTGGGGGAGCTGTGTGTATGTGTGAGGGGAAACCTGTATGGGGTGTTTGTCTTGGTGCTCTGTGGAGGACTGGAGGGGGGGGGACTCTCCCTGGCACTCCCCTGGGTGACCCCAGAACATTCAGGCATCAGATCCAGATCTGGCTGCTCCTGCACACCCAGAGACCACGTCCCAGGGACCAGCGGCTCAGAGAGCAGGTATCAGCGCCCTCTCGTCCAGCTCCCTTTATAGCAGAGATGGAGGGAGGCGGCTGAATTCTCACAGCCAGGTGGGTTTTCACACACAACGGCCTCTCGCTGAAATTCTTCCCCGGCTGCTGCGCTCTTCTGCCACCCACCCCTCCCTGCCCCGGCCGCTAACCGGGCCATGCACCAATTCCGGCAGTAAACTAGGAGGAGGTTTCTAACCATCAGAGCAGGGCGGTTCTGCAAGAGCCTCCCAGTCAGAGCTGTGGGTGAGCAACCTTAAGAGAGAGGTGGAGATATGTCTGAGTGGGGTTGTAGGAGGTGGTTGTTTGTGATGGTGGGGGCAGTAAAAGTCCCATGCTCCTAAAGCTCATGCTTCAGGGTTTCAGATGGCCATTGGCAGGGGTCAGGAAGGGATTTCCACCCCGACTCACCACCTCTTCTCCTTTTCAGTGCAGGTGTTAGAGTGTGCAGTAAGCATCTCCCAGTCCTCCCTGTAATGCCCTAGTACAACCAGAGAAGACCATACTTTACAGCCTCCCCCATTTCAGCCTCCCCAGTATAACTCAAGCTGTGAATTTAAATTGATACAGTTAAAGGAAAGCAAAAAGTGAGGTGGATGTTCTTAATTCAGTTTAAACCAGATTATTCTGGTTTAGTTTAAATCACTTAGGAATCGGTTTTAGTTGACCTGAAATCAGCTTCTTTGAGACCAAAGTCAGTTTGTCCACACACTGGTTTAGTTATGTCACTTTAATAACCAGGTCAAGTTATGCCAGTTGCTAAGGCCTAAATTGTTAAGAAAGGAACATTTTTATACTGTCCTTCAGCAAAAAGCGGATTTATATTTTCGACGGACTGGCAGACAGCGAGATAAATGTAAGCAGTGACGGTGAGGATAGATCGTTAGACGCACAGATCGAGATGGCCAGTGCTTAATTTCTAATGAAAGAAGTGCCAGGGTCAAGAGATTCTTTTACTCTCATAACTGGCGCGGCACAAATTAAGGACCGGATCTGTCTGAGTTTAAAAGAAACAAAAAACACTTTAAAACATTTGGGGTGGGCTTTTTTTTGCTCTTTCATAAAGGAACAAGAAAAGAAAAAAAATCCTTTACAGTTTCTTTGTAGCGCCCGTTATCCATCCCCCCGACTGGCCAGTCCCTGGAGACGAGGCCAGACCAGAAGCCCCTACTGCCCCCCCCCCAGCAGGGTCTCCCACAGAGCCGCCTTCTTTGCAGATCACCTTTAAAAAGAGATTCTGGCCACTTGCTTGGCCTTGCTCTGGTGTCTGTCTTGAAGAGCAGTCAGAGCTTTCCCTCACCTGTGCATGCGTAGATCACACCTTCACTATGCCTTGAAACATTTTAACCACATCCCTTCTCTTTTCACAGCAATAAAGACAAACCCATCTCATGGCGGGCAGGCAAAAGGAACACACTGTGTCTTTGTTCTTTGCTAACATGTGTACCGCATGGACTTTAACTTTCAGGCAGGCCCAGAGGCCCAGAATCCCATCTCAGGCAGATATACAGGCCTAAATACTTCTATGAACTTACATTACATACTTAAAACCTCACAGATAGAGTATACTGGACTTTCAGAAAGCCATTGAGAAGGGCCCTCAAAGGGAAACAACTTGTACGGTTCTATCCTGGACAGTCAGCTTTTTCCAGCTTTCAGAAGGCAGCAGCGTCCCGTGAGTTAGAGCAGGGAGAGATGGATTGTCATCACTCCCGGGTCAGAGTTTCAGGCCAGACGAGGACCACCAGATCACCGAGTCTCAACTTCTTTACATCCCAGACCACCAACCCAACCCACCGACTGAATCTAGACCAAACTAGGACCACCCACAGGAGACTAAACAGTGATGTGCCAGACACACAGATTAACAGGGATGGACGGGCACCGGTCCCTAAGGCCCCCACCGTGGCATGGAAATGATTAAGTGAGAGACACACAGAGAACCCTGGGGAGTGACCCATGCCCCATGCAGCAGAGGAAGATGCAAAGCCTCCAAGGTCACCCGCAATCTGACCGGGGCGATGCCCTGCCCTCTGCCCCATCACAACAGCAACCCCATCATACAATTCCACTCGTGGATTTGCCCAGCTCTTCCTTCAAACGAATTGTTTATCCCGACAACTCCAAGTGGGCTTGAGGGTGTTAGAACCTGCTGCTAGGACTCCTGGGTTCTAGCCTCGATCTGGGAGGGAGCGAGGTCCGTTACATACAAATACGCCATCAAGAATTCAGTCCCAGCTGCACAAGAGTCTGTCTCTGGCCATCACCGGGTCTGCTCTTCATTGCCAGCAGAGAACAGGAGAGCAGGCCATGGCTCTCTGGAGGTAAGCGTGAGAACACCTTTGCCCAGGTAACCCTCTTGAAATGCATCTGCACAAAAAGGGCAGAGATGGGCGGCAGCATCCCCGCACGCACACTCGGTTTGCTCTCCTACCCTCTGCGCACACACACACACACTGAGCACTGTCATACTGACTGTGCACACCAGTACATTTTCAGATGACAAGTGACTCCTACAGACCATGCAAAATGCTGTGTGCCTTCCTTCTGCCGGACTGAAGCCAGCATGCTATAAAATTCACTGCCACATGCAGATGCTCCGATATTATGAAAGTGGAGGGTATATAAGAACCTAGATAGATAACTGTGAGTGTATGGGGTTGGATAGATAGACAGGTAAGCGTGCATGGACCTTATTAGACTGAGGGGTATGCAAGGAGACAGGTAGGAAAGTAGACCCATTTGATTTTCCTATGGGAGTCCAATAGGGAGTTAATACAGATGGATGTGTGTTAACTCTCTTTGGATCAACTCGGTCTGGTGCTGAGGACCAGCCAATAGAAGTGCTGTGCTCCAGGGAAAGAGATGCATATGCCACATAAATCACACGCAGACATGAGCCATGGGTAATTTTGTCATTCTCTATGGAGTTGGAAGTCTTCATTATTTTGTTCTTCTGATGGGTAATAATTATAAATCAGGCAGGCCTGGCCCTCAAGACTATCTATCTATCTATCTATCTTCTTCTGGTACCTAGGATTCCAAGCATAGACCAAGACCTGTTGTGATAATTGAGCCAAAAAGTACCGTAACTGTGAGCTCAACTATAAAGTAAAAGCTTATAAAATGTCACCGTAACCAATAACAATAAATGTTGATGGCAAAAGAGAGAAAGAAAGTCTGAGTGAATCCAAAGGAAAAGGCCTCCTGACATAACTCAAGGACTGTGTTAAGATCACGCCTGATACACAAGCAAAGCGTGGGACCAGAAATCAAGGAACCCAAGTTGGTTTGTTGGAAATCATGTCTAATTGGTGGACAAATAATGAGAGGATGGACTGTTGCAACCATCACTCCCTTTTGGGGTCCTCAGAAAGAGACTTTGGAGGGGAGGGAAGGTGGCTGACTGAAAGATGAGAGGAGGGGAAGGAGTAAATTTCACCATCCTGGCTGCAAACCCAGCATCTCCTGGACACCCCAGGTGTTCTTTGTCCTAATCCTGAGAGATGTCCTGACCAGACCTGGCCAGAGAGAGGGAGCCAGGTGACACCACCACAGCCACCAGTTCCTGCTAAATCCCAAACACCCCTGAGATGTGGGACATTTTCTTTCTCTCCCTGGCCCCATGTGTCCTTTTTACTTCCCTATCATATCTCTTCTCTTCTCCCTCTCACACTCTTTTCTCCTTCTGTCTAATAAGAGTCTGGCTTCGCTGGCCAAGACTGAATATTTGGCAACACTGCTGTAAACCTGTGGCCAGAAAGGCAGGTAAATGCAGTGCCCTAAGTCGCCTGACATTGCTACAAGTTTGCCAGGTCTCGGAGTAGCTGGGAAGATCGTGTGCTGGTGCTTGTGTTTTTCCAGTAGTCAGGTTGCAAATGAGAATTAATGGTGGAGATAAAAGCTGCATTTTCTGCCTTTGTGGTTCTTTTCTTTCCCCCTTTGTCCGTTTGTCTTGTTTTGTCTCCTAGAAAACAGAATCGGATTTTAACAAGAACATCAAAGGCAGCTCCAGCTCACCCCAGCTAACGTCTCTTTTCCCCAGAAAGGATAGTTATTACCATTTAACGGACTCTCAAATAAGAGGCTTTTGTTTGTTTTTTTGTTTGTCGTCTTCTTCATCCAAAAGCTCTCTCCCACTAAAGGAAAGGGAACATGGGATGTGGTTTCAATGTAAGTCTTGTTTAATATTCTACATTTTCAAAGCTTTACCTGTCTCCTTCTTTTTTGAGTTTAAATAAAATGTTATAAAGATGTTTAACGGTGTGTTTGACATGGTGCTCAGCAGGCTGAGGTCTGTGTTTACCAACCCCCGACCCTGTTTAACACCGTTTAATGTTAGGCAGTGGCAGGGTTATGTTAACACCTTTGACTCTTTAGGACCATATATTGCAACTAAATTAATACACTGCAGCCCATTGTGCTAGGTGCTGTACAAACACAGAACAAAAAACAATCCCTGCCCCAAAGATCTTACCATCTAAGTATAAAATGAGAAACAGAAGGTGAATAGGACAGACAGACACCAGTCTGTGTGGTATAAACCATGTGTCTCTAGGTTATTATACTGTGACCAGTGTCTCCTTATTAGTTATTTATGCCCTGAGGGCGTTCTAAATATTCATCATATTCCCTATAGCCCCTTTGGCTGTTTTAACACACTGTGCTTTTCTGCTGCCGACTTTGCCCTCTCACAGTCTCCATGTATGGGAAGAGCTACTGGTGAGACATTTTTGAAGAGCTACCTTCCCCAGTATTATTGTCCTACTATTCAGTGTTTATTGGTTAGCTAATTTCTCAGAGAAATAAACTCACATTTCATCTTACTGGAGCTGAGGGGGATTTTTTGGCTACATCCCCTTTGCCCATGAGCCTGAATCAGCTGGTATTGGCCAACATGCCCTTTGATAACTCCAGCTTTTCCTCTTTCGGTAGCAGATTATTGTTTGCCTTCAATAAATGGAGTTATTATATCTATAGCTAAAGTTTTTTTGGTATAAATTATCACATTCGTAGCCAGGACCCAGTGATGCCATTGTCACATGGGATCATTCCAATGGTGGTGTTTGCAGTTGGATTGTAAAAGGGATACTACATATTACATAGAAAAAAATATAACCAGATTCATCCACAAATAGCTTGGAGTTTCCAAGAAATACGAGATGTTAATGGATGTACTCCATTGCTCTGACCTGAATAGATAGATAGATAGATAGATACTAAGTCCTTTGTGAAAGGAAAGTGACTCTTTCTTATACTGAATAGTCAAAGCCTTCCCATTGATAGGGGCTGCTAGAGGGAATGAATATTATCTCTCTCTCTCTCTCTCTCTGTCCGATATCAATGAAAAAGAGATAGATCTCTCTGACCCAATTAGTGAAGGAAGGATATTTGTTGTCTCAGTGGCTTAGACCCAAATTCCCAAAGGTATGCAGGCATGTAGCTCTCATTAAAAGCAATGGGAATTAGGTGCCTAAACGCCTTTAAGGATCAGTGCCCTCATCCCCCGTATCAGATTAAATGGAGAACAGAGAATTTACAGAAAGAGAAATGATTTCACCCATTTTCATGTGGGTTGCCGGGTAGGTCAACAGGTCAAATGGCCATGTGGGGGCTCAGGGACGGCAGATCAAGCTCATAGAATCATAGAAGATGAGGGTTGGAAGAGACCTCAGGAGATCATCTAATCCCAACCCCCTGATCAAAGCAGGACCAACCCCAACTAAACCCCAACTTTGTCAAGCCTGGCCTTAAAAACCTCTAAGGATGGAGGTTACCGGGTGGGGCTCAGACCAGGCAGGTTTGATTGCTGGGTGTGGTTCAGAAACCGTAGGGGAGACTCGTGGACAGCAGATCAGATTGCTGTGTCAGTTTCAGGGTCAGTAGATCAGGTGACTGGGTGGGACAGGTCAGATTTGCTTTCATTCAGAAAGTGGATGTATTTTGATACAGATTGTTCTGTCCCAAAACAAACTTTTTTGTTCTTTTCCATTTTTTTTATGGAGAATTGGAAAAAAATTGAGGCAAAATCAAATTTTTCCTAGGAAAAAAAGTAAGTTGTGTGAGAATCTCATTATTTTCTTGAAAACATATACTATGGGAAATTCCTGATCAGAAATCTGCACAATATGTGACATCGTCACTTTGTAATGATGCAGTTCATACTCCACCGTCTACCGCCTGAATATAGTCACAGATGCCTCTTTTAAAGCAGATGTGGGGGACTTTTAGAGATATCATATATTCTTAGCCAATCTGGGTTGTTTTTCGGATTTTGCATCTTTTTATTAAATATGTAAGTACTTAAATAGTAACATTTCTATTAGAATGATTAATATAACAAGTGCCACCTTTTCCTTTTCTAGTGAGGGCATCTCAGTCTAGCCCACCTAACCCCGCTCTGACGGTTCCATCTTGTGAGGTCCCTTCAAGGCACCAGAATCATGCTGAGTGACTATGGGGTAAATGAGACCCAGCCCCATAGGAATTGCTGTAGTCAGTCCAAGCAGGGGACCATCAAAAGGAGTGTCCTGTCACAGACAGGCCAGCACTAGATACTTCAGAGGAGGTGGAGTAAACTTGGCAGTGGAAAGTTACAAGATAATTTGCCCCCTGATTTCATTTCCTCCTAAGCACCTGTGGCTTACACGCTGAAGCAAGAAGATCATATCATTTCCCTTCCCTTCTGATTAGGAAAAGCCTTCACTACCATAGCATGCGGGACATCCAACACAATGAGCAAATATGCATCATTTGCCTAAAATACGTATTTTGCTTCTTTCTGAACCATCACATTGGAAATGAGCTGGGTAGGGGACCTCATGGACTGAATTCTGTTCTCCCGGGTTCTAGTCTCAAGTCTTTGCTGACATATGGGCTGGTGGATGGCAAAGGAGACGAGCGTCTTTTCTTGTCTCAACCATGGACTCATTTTCGTATCTGCATCCGATCACTTATTTCATTGGGCCAGTAGTCAACAGCGCTATTCTGGACAGACTGTAGTGTAACTGAAATTAGCATCTGGCCTATGATTGCCATGTTTCCGTCTGTGTGACCATACTGCGGAGTGGACAGTCATTGGTAGATCTGGCTTCTTTCTGTGTATCATAGACACTTACATGTCCCGCACCCCGCTTACCATAGAATCAGAGCACCTCACTATCATTAACACAGTTATCCCCACAACACCCTCATGCGGTAGGGAAGGGCTATCATCCTATTTCCAGATGCAGAACTGAGACACAGGGAGACTAAGTGACTTGCCCAGGTTCATGTAGAAGAGCAGGTATTTGAGCTCGAATCTCCTCAGTCATATACCAGAGCCTTAACTCGTAGATCACCTTCTGTGGGGTTTCGCCCTGGCATATTCCAGTTGCAGCTGTGAATATGGCAGCAGCTGTGGCTATTTGACCATCCACATTTTTCAAATATCCTCCAGCTTTGTCTTCGATGATATATTAGAATTGAAAACACGTCCAGAGAAGGGCAACAAAAATGATTATAGGTGTATGGAGCAACTCTGGACAGCTCATTACAGTAGAAAACTAGGAACAGGATGGAGTTTTCAAAGGAGTTAAAGGCACTTTAGTTGTCCAACTCCCACTGGAGATCAGTGGGAACTGGGCACCTAATTCTACTGGGCTCTTTTGAAAAATCCTGGTCAAGGATTCCTGGGTTCCATTCCCAGCACTCAGTAGGTTTCGTGGTCTAGTGTTTAGATCAAATAACTGGGGGTCAGGATTTCTGGATTCTTCTCTCACTTTTACTGCAGCTGCCTCACTTGGACCGAACAAACGTATGTCAATGGGTGCAATAATGACCAGAATCATTATGTACTAAAAAACACAGCAAAAGTCAACAGCTTAATACCGGCGCAGCTGTGAATGACCCTGTATGGATAGTTTGTTATTAGACAAGGTGCAAGTCGATGGCACTCAAGAACACGTAGCGTGGCTCCTGGCTTCAGTAGGACCGATCAAACTTACCGTTACCATATGCAAATGGTTTATTGCGAGCGAGCTGTGACTCAAGAAACCAGGATTCAACTCCCAGTTCAGCCCTAGGCTCTATGGATGACCTCTGGAATTTCAAAGGATCCTAAGGGAGTAATGAACTGCGACGGAGTGCCCCAGGCCTTCGTGGCCCTCTACTGAAGGCCCCACGGTCTTACTACACCCTGCCCCAGAGAAAGAGCAGCAAAGGTGGGTCCTCAATTCCTGCCTAGAGAGCCTGCACCGAAGCAGCCGATCAAAGCCCACAGGGCTCAGATAAAAGGAGCAGCAGGGGCTTAGTGGGTCAGGACCAGAGGGGCAAGGATGGGGGCTCTGCTCTGGCTGTAGTTACTGGCCCTAGGAGTGAGAAGACCCGAGAACTGTAACCCTAAAGTAATAGGTGGAGGTGAAGGGACCTGGTGGGAAGAGGCCCTGGGAAGCACCAGCAGTTCACACATGACTGTTGTGTACAGGGTCCCTAGGCTGGAACCCAGGAGTTGTGGGCGGCCTGGGTTCCTCCACTGGTGAAGTGGCCTAAGCCCCGAGAAGGAGTTAAGTCTCCGTTAGAAGCCTGAGTCAAGGTTGGTAACCTGGAGGGGGTGTCAGGAGCAGGGGGGGGGGGTAGGAAATTTCAGTATCACCCCCAGCCGCTAGAAAGCACTCAGGAGGTGGGTGGCCTCCACCACAGGAGCCCAGGTCTTTTGGACAGTTTTGGGAGTGTTAGACTTAATATGTCTGGTCCTCAGTCTGTGAAATGGGGCTGATAACCCTTCCCTACCTCACAGGCATGAGGATAGATAGAGGAGGGGATGTCATAGAGGAACCAGAGACATGCATGCACTCAAGTAGAAATGTTATCCTTCAAAGTCGCCTGACTTCTCCCCTTGCTCGCCTCACTGCAGCCAGCTGCCAGGAAGAAGGGCCTTTGAAATAGCAGCTCTGGATGGGAATTTTCTTTTGGAAATATGTTGTTGTTTTTGTTGAAAAAATGCTAGTTCAGCAAACCAAAACTGCTTGCAAAACAGTTTTGGGTTCAATGTAAACACAGCTCAAAATATTTTGTGGGTAGAAAATTTTGTAGGTGGTGAAAGCCTCCTGTTTTAACACTGTCAAACCAGAAAGTTTTGTTTTTTTTGAGTCAAAATGACTTCATTTTGAAATTTTAGTAAATATACACTAAAAACATTTTAAAAGGAAAAAATGGTTAAAAATGAAATAAAACATTATGAAATTATATTTAAAAATATCATTTTTGATTCACCCAAACAGAATTTTTTTTTTTTCCAGATTTTTGGTACACAAAAGTTTTCGAGATTTTGACTTTTTGTCCCGATTGATGACAAGAAAAATGTCTAAATATTAAAAATTTTCATGGGATGGGAAAACCATTTCCTGCCCAGGCCTACTTTGAAAGGAGACTTGCCCACGTATAGTCTGACAGACATGCACCTTAGAGTCTGCTCATTACAACCAACAGTCCAAGTGAATTTGTTCAGTGTAAAAAGGCATAGGGGCATTAACTCCAATGGCGCTTGGGTGAGTTATGCCAGCTGGGGCACGAGCTGCCTTACGTTAGAGCTGTCTGCATAACAAGCATGGAATTAACTAAGGGCTTGTCTTCACTTACCTCAGAGATTCAGCGGCAGTCGACCAGTATTATGCAAGCTATGCAAAAAACTTGCGTAACTCCCGTCGACTTCTGTGCTTCTGTGCTAGGGGCTGTCTTCACTGCACAGTGCTGATAGGAACCGCATTCCCCTCACCACAGCACTACGCCACTTGAGGAGGTGGTCTTAATATGTCGATTTCTTCATCGACTGAGAGGGTCTTCACTGACCACTCAGTCGATATAGTTAAGTCAGCGAATTTGCTGCCGTCAGTGAAGACATAGCCTGAGTTAGGATTTAGCCAGGAAATGAAGGTTAAAACATCTGCTTTGACCAAAAAGTGCCGTGAGTTCTCCAGGAGCCAAGCACTACATTTCAGGAGAGCTCATCCCCTGCTGAGCGCCCACGACCGTTCCCTGCTTCCGTGCTGGGACAGGGGGTCAGCAAGAACTCAGAGAGAACAAGGCCGTCTACTAAGCCTTCCACCATTTTCCCAGCAACACAGTGCTCCCCTCGCAGCTGGCTGGGACATGGCTCAGCACTGACTCCAAGCAGAGAGCACATCCTACTGAGTAACCCCTTCCACTCTGCAACACAGCACCTCCTAGCAGAGCGCAGGACTCAGGGAGGGAGGCCAGGCCCGGAATATCAGTGCGAGCAGTTTGCTGTGAGAACTGCTGCATTAAATTAAGCAAAGACAGGAGCTTCAGTGTAATGTTCCTAGTTAGCACCCGGTGCAATCCACAACACCAATCCGTTCTAGCAAGGCCCTCGGACTCGCCTCACTCAGGGAATACATGAGCGATCTCCTTCGCTTTGCCCCAGACAATGCTGATAATGCCCGTGGGAGTTTGCCAACGGGGGGGTCATCATGATGTGCTTAAAAACACAGCAAATGTCAAGGATTTAATATTGGCGGAGCTGTGAGTGACCCAGGGGAATGCAGTACACCAGGGGGAAAGGGGAGAGAACACAGGGAAGGGCACAGGGAGGGTGCAGGGTTATAAGAAGCTGCAGAGAGAACAGACACCTCAGAGCTGAAGAAGAAATTAAACAGAGCAGAGAAACACTTGGGCAGTTTCTCTATTTCTATTGATGGGATCAGCACCGAGGCCCCTCCAGCCAGGTTCCCCCAGTCACTGGTACCAGCTTCTTCAGACCCTGAAGTGGGCGACTCTAGGCTAATCACCACAAGAACGTTTACCCTTAAACCCTTCCAGTCCGACATTGGTTTCACCTGGGGGGACAAATCCTCCTTCTGCGTGAAGAGGTTGGTCAGGGAGATGTAAAGGGGTGAAGGGAGCTCTCAGAGCGTAGGGCTCTGGCCATGGCCTCGCAGCTTGAGCATCCTGCCAGGCAGTGTGTCCGGATGCAGGGATTCACAGCCTGCTCGGTGTTTAATGCCAGAGGAGACCAGCAGCATCATCTAGACAGACCTGGACTTGCCAGGCCACAGAAGTTCACCATAGAGGGCCGAGCCCAGTAACTCGTGCCTGCGGAAAGCCTGTCATCCACAGGGGCAATCTTGACTTGAAGACCTCAAAAGCCAGAGCATGCACTGCTTCCCTTGAGCGTTTCTGCCAGTGGTTCTCACCCTCCCGCATATAAATATGGGCTTTGTTACGGATTGGAATTTATCTCTGTTTAACTCTGGGGTTTTATTCCTGGATGCAGGAGAAGAGTGGAGGGTGGAGTGAGCTAGAGTGGGGGAGCAGGGAGCTAGGACTCCTGGGTTCAATTCTGGCCTCTACATAGCAGTGAGTTTTAGCCCAAACGCCCCTGCAAAGATCACTCCTTGTTTCACCCTTGATTAATCATTACCCCCTTGGGCTCACTCGCAGGGACACTTGGAGTTTGGATTCAGGACCCCTGTGTATTGTCTCTGTAACAATTTTGTCCTAAAAGAAATGGACTGTGTGCTGTGAAATCTGGCAGGTGACTGGTCGTTCTTCTCCGTGTCCCTGAGACAGCGCAAACGACAGGTGCTCAGACCTGTGCAGCTAGGCACAGCAAATTGCAGGGCTGTTTCCAGCTGAAATCCCTGGTCTAGAGGCAGAGGCAGACAGCTCTCCGCCCAAAGAGAGGTGACAACCGGAGGTGTGTGCTCTAAGGGGCTGCCACGAAGGGGGCAGAGATGCAATAACCCTGAAACTGCAAGACTCACAAGGGTCTGTTCTGGCCCTAAAGGCTATGAAAAGACGATCACATGGTTACCTTGTCCTTCCGCCCCACCAATCCTCACCCATTGCTTTGACTCAGCCACTAGATTCCATCAGCTGCCGGCTACACGGTGAGCTCCTCTGGGGTGGAACTGTCTGTGCACCGCTCGGCACAATGGGTTCCCGTCTCAGTTACTGTGTGTCTGCCAAGCGCCGGGCACAGTGGGGGGGTCTGTTGCTGTGTCTAAGCAGTGCCTGCCACAAAGGGGTGCCAGTCCCTGAGCATCTGTGCAGTGCTTGGCACAAGGGAGCGTCCAGCCCAGGCAAGGCAAAGCAGGTTAAATTAGGTTAATTAAACTGCACCTGGGGAGAAGCAGGGCTGGAAAGGTTGATGGAGCCCAGCTGGGAAGGAACAGGTGGGGCTGGTATAAAGCCAGGAAGTTGGCAGCCGCTGCTACCTGGGAGAAGGGGCAGGGGGTGTTTGGGGCTATGGAGTGAAGCAGTGAGTCCCTGGAAGGAGGGAGGTTGGGCTGGGAAGCCCAGAGAAGGGGTGAGCCAGCAGAGCTCCAGGGAAATCACGAGAGGGCTGGCAGCAAGCAGCCCATCGTTGCTAGACGGAGGGTCCCCCTGGGCTGGACCCTGCAGTAGCGGGTGGGCCTGGTTCCCACCCCACCCACTGGGGCAGCGGCACAGACCCGGCCATGGACCAGAAGGCTGCTTCAGACAATTGTCTGCTGGGACTTTCCTACCCTGGAAGGGGAGAATTTTAATGACCTGGCCAGAGGGACAAGCCACGAAGATAGAGCACTCTGAGTTTCAGAGACACAGCGGGGTGCATGGATGAGCAGCGGAAGGAGGTGCTGGCCCTGGAAGGTGAGACTCTCCAGGCATCCTAGCGGTGAGTAGACTCCGTGATGGTCCCGAGCTCTGTTACTGTTTGTCTGTGCAGCGCTGGCACGCCGGTGTCCTGATCTCTGTGGCTCTGTGTGTCTGGGTGGCACCCGGCCAGGTGGGGTCCTGATCTCGCTGGTACTGTTTGTCTGTGCAGCCCCTGGCAGAACAGGGCGCCGGTCTCAGTTGGGCCTCCAGGCGCTACCATAATAGAGGCAATAAGTATAAATGAGATCTGCCAGGCTGGCCTAGACCTGGGGCACTTGACTGGAGGCTGTACTAGGAAACCTTTCACCTCCAGGTCTGCAGGCTGAACGCTGCCCAGATTGCGAGCAGCCAAGAGCCATGGCATCAGATAAAAGGGCTGCAGCCCTTGGGGGTCATTTTCACCAGCGAAGGATCTGGGCCAGGGTTCTTCAGAAAGATGCAGAGACCTTTCCTCCTGCAAAGGCTGCTCGTGCGGTCGCAGTGCTGGGCTGCGTTCCAAGAGCTCTCTGTGAAGGAGAGGTGCCCGGGTGTGTGCACATGGCGTGTGAACAGACAAGCTGCCAGGATGCAGTGCTCAGCAACGTGTAGCAGAGTTCCTGCCATTTGTAGGAGCAACACAACTTGCTGTTGTGGGCAGATTACAACTCTGGAGACTTGGGTTCAAGATTTGCCACAGACTGCCTGGGTGACTTTGGGTGAGTTACCTATGCTGGGCATGTCAAAGGAGGCACCAAGTCCATTGGGGCTCTATGAAAATCCCTGACAACCTCTCTGCTGCTCAGCCTGTGAAATGGGGATGAAAACCCTTCTGTCCCTCACAGGAGTGAGGTTAGATGCGCTGGTGTAAATGAGGGGCCATGGAGGAATCCAGAGGGATGCATGCACTCAAGTAGAAATGGTATCTTTCCAAGGCTCCTCACATTTCCCCTAACCCTCCACCTAGCTCAGCCAGATGCCAGGAAAATGAACCTTTGAAATTAAGCTGGTCAGGAATTTTCTGGTGTTTTGTGCGTGTGGATCTCTTTCGTTGGGTTTTTTTTTTTGCGGGGGGGGCATTTTTTTGGTAGGCTAACGCCAATTTTTCTAAAACAGAACTGCTCATTAAACAGTGTTGGTTCAATGAAACACCTGACCCCAAAAGATAGATATTTGGTTAAAAATTTTCAATATTGTCGAAGCATCACGTTCCAATCTTGTCACACCAGAAAGTTGTAAGGTTTTTGAGTGAAAACAGCTCTTGGTTTAGACATTTTAAAAAGGGGAGAAGGTCAATATGGACTGAAAAACTTTGAAATGATCAGAATAAAATATTTATTTTCCCCCAAGTGAATTTTTTGCAGTTTACACTGTTGAGATTTTGCTTTTTTCCGTTCTGACAAATTTCAAAATGTCAAAAATTCACATGAGACGGGAAAACCTTTTCCCACCCAGCCCTGCTTTGAAAGGAGACCTGCTCACATGTAGTCTGATAGACATGCATCTTGACATCTACACATTACAGCCAAAAGTCAAAGTGAATTTGCTCAGTGTAAAAAGACCTAGGGGCATTAACTGCAATGGTGCTTTGGTGAGTTTTGCCAGCTGGGGATATGACCTGCCTTACGTTAGAGCTGTCTCTGTATCTACAATGTAAAGCAGTGTCTGTGTTAGAATTTAGCCAGGAAATGAAGGTTCAAACCTCTCTTTTGATCGAAATGTGCCGTGACCTCGCCAATGGCCATGACTAATGACCCAAGCACTGCATTGACGCCCTGCACCCTGACTCAGAGAGTACATCTACACAGGGATAAAAGACTTGCCACACAGCCACGGCTGGCACAGGTCAGCTGCAGGTTTTTGATCCCTGTGTAGACAGACCTAGAGAGAACAGGGCTATCTACCGAGCCCCCCACCCTCTTCCCTCCAGCACAGTGCCCCCGAGAACTTTTCTGGGACATTGGGATTAGCACTGACTCCAAGCACATCCGAGTGGGTCGCCCGCTCCATGCTCTGCAAAGCAGCATCCTCTAGCAGAGCACTGGGCTCAGACTGACTGGCGGGGGGGCTGCATGTGGGGAGAGGCCAGGCCTGAGATACCAGCCAGAGCAGCGCTCTGCCAGAATTAGTGCATTAAATGAAGCAAGGCACTTCCGTGTACTGGTCTTTGCCAGCACCAGGTGCAATCTGCAGGAGTGCTCCATTCAAGCAAGGCCCCCGGGCTCTCCTCACTAAAGAAATATGTGGGTCGTCTTCACTTTGCCCAAACCAGGCTTCTAATAATGTCCCCTGGAGGCATCATCATCATGTGCTTAAAAACCCAGCAAAAGTCAACAGCTTAATATTGGCCCAGCTGTGAGCGACCTTGAGGGAGAGAAATACACAAGGGGCCGGGCGGGGGGAGTGAAGAGGAGGAATGGCAGAAACAAGGTGCAAGGTTATAAGACGCTGCAGAGAGAAAAGCTCCGTCAGAGCTGAAGGAGAAATGTAAACAAATGAGTCATAGAAAGAGATCCCCACCCCTCAACCCCCTCAGATAGACACTGAGGAACAAGGAGATGAAAGACACCCTGATGAGACGGGGGGGCAGGAAACTGCCCAGGCCTGAGCTGTGATTTATGCTGCCTTCAGCAGGAGTTGCCTGAGAACTGGATGACTTGGAAATGGTTCTCAGGACTCCTAGGTCTATCCGTGGCTCTGGGAGGAGCGTAGGGGTCTAACGCTTGAACTCCTGGGTTCTAGCCCTTCTCCTGGGGGCGTTTGTTCCAATACTCGTATGGCTAGAGAAGCAGAGCTTGGCATGCGTGACTCTTGGATTGCATTTCTCTTTCATGTGGTAAGAGCAGGGTGGGGTGGGGGGTCAGGACTCCTGGGTTCTTTTTCCATCTCTGCCACAGACTCACTGTATGACCTTGGGCAAGTCGCTTAGCATTCATTTCTCCATGAGGGTTATTTTCTGACTGCACAAAACCCAGGGCGGCAAGGCTAAATCCATTCAGGACTGGTTGGAGGTGGGGCTGCAGTCACAGGGGCCATAGAAAAGCCATTTTGACCACTGGGGGAGAGGGGCATGGGATTAGCATTGTGGGGCAGGAGCTGTGTCTTTGTTCTGTATTTGTACAGCCCCTGGCACAATGGGGTCCTGGGCCATGACTGTGGCTCTAATGTTCTAAGGCAAAAAGGAAAAGGAAAAACAGAATTTCAGGATCCTATAAGAAGGGATCCCAGGGAAGAATCCAGCATGTTTGACGTTCTTTAGGGA
>NW_027132340.1:0-3845 GCF_026122565.2 Emydura macquarii macquarii | reverse complement strand
TTCTGAAAAACTGTTCAAATGGCAATTAAAATAGTCTTGTACTTACACCTTGTCACAATAATAACATTTTCTAAATTAGAACAAGCTCGCTTTTTTTCTTCATCTCCATGTTACATTGAGATTTCACTGGGTAGAAATTCTCACAGGAGTGACTGATCCCCGTCCGTCACCGTCTGCTACCTCTGGGCCAGGGGATGGGGAAAGGTGACAGGGGCCACAACATATGATGGGGCAGCAGAAGACACGAGCTGTCTGTCCATATTTCCTATCACTATTACCCTGTGCCAGGAGCCGTTTGTCACACTGCACCGGGGTGGGGCAAACACATGGGGAGGGGAAAAAGCTGCCTGAGCATCTTCCCATGAGCGGGTCCCATTCACCCAGCTTGGGCCCTCGCTCACACAGCCCTGGGGCTGGGCTCTCACACCCCTTCCCCTGGCCCAGCTACCAAATCCCCTCCTCCAGCCTCCCCCATCACGCTGGGACCAGCTCCCCCCACAGGCTGAGGCTGCAGCGCAGAGCGACCCGTACAGCAGGGCCCCGGTGCTCTCACCCCTGCCCCCGCGCTGCCCCCTGGGGCCATTTCACCCCCCACCATGGGCAGAGACTCCCCAGGGCAGGAAATGCTGGGACCTTCCTCGCTCACTGGCCCCCTCACACTCACTGGGTTCCTCCCTGCCCGCCATTTCTGCCAGGGGCTCTTCCTCCTTGGGGGCCTCTCCCCTCCCCCCTCGTTACATCCTCCCAGAGTCTTCGTCATGTCAGCTGGGCTCTTCTCTTCCTGCTGCTGCAGCCTCCTCCCCCACCCCCACCTTCAGCCTCCACCCCTGACACTGCACCCACCCAACCCACACACCCTGCCCTGCCCCCCATTTTCTGCCCCTTTCCCCTCCCCCATCTCACAGGCCTGGAGCTAGGAACTGAGGGGCGGGCAGTGGGGGGTGGGTGATGCCCTTAGACCCTCCCCTGGGCACAGGCCTGGGGGCTGCTCAGCGCTGGGAGGGGACAGTCTCTGCCGCGGGTGTCGCTGTCAGGGTCAGAGATTCCCTCCGGCCTGGGCTGGGACCGGGCAGATAATCAGGGGAGCCGTGTTTTCACCTCCCTCAGTGACACCAGGATGGAAATAAGGGCGAAGCGTCCTGGAGAAGGTGTCAGTGAAAGTGAAGAGCTGGGACCTGTCAGTCACATTGTAAAATGAGACCTCGCCCGCCTCATAGTCCAGGAAAATCCCCACCCGGCTGGGCCTAACGCTCACGGGGAGGAGGGTTGAGGGGGAGGTGTAGGCAATGTATCTTCCATCCCTAAGACACAGGGCCCAGTATCCATCCTCAGGTAAGAGATCGACCCACCCTTTCCTGCTCACAGATTCCCTACAAACCCCCAGGTCCCATCCAGTCTTGTCTCCCACCTCCACCTCCCAGTAACGCCTCCCGCCCGGGAACCCCTCAGCGCCCAGCACAAAGGGCCAAGTATCAAATCTCTCAGGATTGTCGGGCAGATCCTGGTGTGTGTCTCCGCGTCTCACATGTTTCCCATCCTCAGACAGGACGAGTTCGGGATGAGCCGTGTCTGGATCCAGAGTCACGTCCACTGGGGAGAGAGTCACAGAGTCAGGGCCGGCGCAGGGGCCAGTCACCGGGATCAAAGGGAAATTAACCCGTGTTCCCATTAATGGCTGGGGGAGGGGGTTGTTGCCCGTTAAGGGGAGTCAGGACCCCTCTGCCCATGGGAGCGAACTTGAGGGGAAGGACAGCAGGAGTGGGGGAGGCGTGGGGTGGGAAGGTGTCAGTGGGGGCAGGGCAGGGGAGGGCAGCCCAGGGACGGGGGAGGGGACAGGCTGAGGCTGGGAGAGGCAGAGGAGGTGCAGAGGGGAGGGGAAGGCACAAGGGCGGGCGGGGGGAAGGGAAGGAGCAGGAACCAGGAGACAGGGGGGAAGTGAGGGGCAGGTCCCGGGGGCGGAGGGAAGCAAGGGAAGGGGGGTACCAGGGGACAGACGGGGGTGAGGCAATGGGGGTCTCCAAGAGGCAGGGGAATGAGGAGAGGGGTGGGCTCTAGGGGGCAGAGGGGAGTGAAGAGGGTCAGTTGCCAGGGGTGGGGGGGAAGAGTGGGACAGGTGCCAGGAGCAGGGGGAGGGAACAGGCAGGAACCAGGGGCACAGAGTGAGTCATGAGCCCGGGGCAGCGGGGGTCTCTAGGGCAGGGGTGATCACCGGGGGGCAGAGTGAGGGGAGTGGCAGGGGGCAGAGTGGGGTGATGGGAGGGGCGGGTGTCAGGGGGGCTAAGGGGAAGAGGAGCCCCAGGGAGGCAGAGGGGGAGTGAAAGGGGGGCTGGTCCCAGAGGACTAGAGGGAGCAGGGGAAGGGGCAGCCCCCAGTGGCAGAGGCATCACAAGGACAGTGGGGGGCACCAGGTGGGCCAAGGATGGGGCGGGGGAAGGTGCAGGTGACAAGGGGACAAAGGGGGTGAGGGGTGGGGCAGGCACTACAGGGGCATGGCGGTGAGGGGTGTGTTGGGCACTAACAGGGAGATGGGGAGGGGAGGGGCAGACCCCAGGGGTAACAGGGGAGCAAGAGAAGGGGCAGACGTCAAGAGGCAGAGGGGGAGGGTGGTAAGCACCAGGGGCAGAGAGTTGTGATGGAATAGGGGGCTCCAAGGGGCATGGGGAAGGAGGAGGGGGTGGGCTCGAGGGGGCAGAGAAAGGTGGGGCTGGCTCCAGGACACTAGGGGGGGTGAGGGAAGGGGCAGGCAGGCGGGGCAGAGGGATCTCAATGGGAGCGGCGCACACCAGGGGGGCAAAGGGGGCGCGAGGGAAGGCACAGGTGACAAGATGACAAGGGGGTGATGGGAAGGGCAGGCACTGGGGGCCAGAGGGGAAAGAGGGGAAAGGCAGACTCCAGGGGGCACCAGGGGAGCAAGTAAAGGGGCAGTCATTAATGGGGAGAAAGTGAGGATAGTAGGGGTGGGTGTCAAGGGTACGGGGATGGGGCGAGTGGAGGGGCTGGCACCAGGAGGGCTGAGGGGGGTGAATGGTGGGGTGGCTGCAAGGAGGGCAGAGGGGGAAGGGTCGTGTACTGGGGTTAGAAAGGGGGGGGGGGGGGATGATGGCAGGGGAGCACAAGGGGGGCAGAGAGAGGAGTGTGGCAAAGGGCAGCCTTATGGGGGCAGAAGGTAATGAGGGGGGGCACCAGGGAGGAAGAGGGTGGATGAGGGGAGGGGTGGGACCCAGAGGGTAAAGGGTGTGAGGGGAGGCACAGACAGCAGAGGGTTTAAAGGGCGCAAGGGAAGAGGCAGACACCAGGGGTCAGATGGGGGTGAGGGTAGAGAGGGGCACCAAGGGGTCAGAGGAGGTTGGGAGGGGTTGGCATCAGGGGATGGGGGGGTGGGGAGTGGCAGGGCAGGGGCCGGTGGGGGATAAGGAAGGGGAAGGTGGCAGGGGGCAAGAGGAGGGGCTTGTTTCATGGGGTGATCGAAGGTGTTCATCAAGGGGAGGAAGGGCAAGGGAAGAGGTGGGTGCCAGGGGGATAAGAAAGAGGGGGAAGGGTGACAGCTAGAGGCAGAGGGGTGCAAGGGAAGGGGCCTGAAACTGTGGGGCAGAGAGGAGGGGAAGATGGGCAGGCAGCAAAGGGGCAGAAGGAGGGGCAGACATCAGGGGAGCAAGAGAAGGGGTTGGTGCCAGAGGGGGGACATCTGTTGGGGGGCAGAAGGGCGGAAAGGAAGGGGCAGGCAAAAGGAGAAAATGGGAGAGGGGACGGTGGGCACCAGGTGCAGAGGGGATGGGGAAAAGAGGGGTGAGGAAGTCATGCATGATGGGGGGAGGAGGGGTAGGGGAGAGGGGCACCGAGAAGGA
>NW_027132339.1:0-3799 GCF_026122565.2 Emydura macquarii macquarii | reverse complement strand
AGAAAGAAAACTTGTTAATGTTACAGAAAAGGGACATATGTTCAATAAATATTTTGTTCTGTATTTGGAGAAAGCAGTATGATATACTGATACCGTGTGAGTTATCAAATACTTTCCAGTCCATTAGCAGCCAAGAAAAGATGTTAAACAGCTTTTACTAGAGAATAAACATTTTTAAATGAACAGGACTGGAAAACTTGCACCAGTGGGTAAAAGAGGTGGCTGAGGAGATCCTCCAGCCCACTTAAGTACATTATTACTAAATTTTGAAATACTGGGGAAATTCCAGATGCCTGGAAGTGTGCTAATAGATTGCAATATTCCAAAAGTGCAAGTGGGATGACCCAGGTAACTAGAGATTGGTTAGCATGACATCAATCCTGGGCAAAACAATGGAACATGGAAAAAATGGGATTGAATTGAAATAAAATTAAAGTGTAGGAATAGAATTAATGCCAGTCAACAGGGATTATGGAAAATTGGTCTTGTCAGAAAAACCCATTTCATCCTTTAATGAGAGTACAAGTTTGGTTGATCAAGGGAACTGCAGAGATACAACACACTTAGCTTTCTATGAGACATTTGATTTAATTGGGCAAAACATTCAGATTAAAAAATTAACACTATACAGTAGCAATAGAACACATGGTAAATGGACTAACACTGGATAACGGACAGATCTCAGAAAGCAGTTGTAAATGGACCACTCTCAGCGAACTGGGGTATGTCTAGTGGAGTGCTGCAAGGATCTGTTCTAGGCCCGATGCTATTCCACATTTTCATCAGTGACCTGGCAGTAAATATCAAATCATTCCAGGTAAAATTTGTGCATGAGACAAACCTTGGTAAGGAGGTTAAATTGCTGAGGACAGGGATACAGACAGATGGATCTGGATTGTTTGGTAAACTGGGACCATTGAAAAAAAAAACGTTTTAATACAGCAAAACTATCATCTAGGAAGAGGGAATGCAGGCCCAACCTACAGAATAGGGGACTGTATCATTTAAACCATTCCCTCTGAGAACGATTTAGAATCATAGTGGACAACCAACTCATCATGAGCTCCTAGTGTGATGCTGTGGCACAAAGGGCAAAGGTGATCCTTGGATGTACAAATGGGTGTATGGGAGGAGGGGAATGATTTTATCTCTGCATGTGGCTTTGGTGAAATTGATACCGAGAAAATACCTTACAGAGAGAGACTCAAAGACCTTAATCTACGTATCTTAGAATCATAGAATCATAGAATATTAGAGTCGGAAGGGACCTCAGGAGGTATCTAATCCAACTTCCTGCTCAAAACTGGACTAACCTCATCTGAATCATCCCAGCCAGGGCTTTGTCAAGCCGCAGCTTAAAAACCTCTAAAGATGGAGATTCCATCACCTCCCTAGGTAACCCATTCCAGTGCTTCACCCCTCTCCTAGTGAAAAACTTTTTCTTAATATCCAACCTAGACCTCCCCCACTGCAACTTGAGACCATTGCTCCTTGTTCTGCCATCTGCCACCACTGAGAACAGCCTAGCTCCATCCTCCCTGGAACCCCCTTTCAGGTAGTTAAAGGCTGCTATCAAATCCCCCCTCACTCTTCTCTTCTGCAGACTAAACAAGCATAGTACCCTCAGCCTCTCCTCATAAGTATTATCAAAAAGAAAATCAAGAGGAGACGTGATTGTAAAAGTACTCTCATGGGGAGAAAACCGTGGGTAATAACAGACTCTTTAGTCAAGCGGGAAAAGGCACAGCAAGACGCTTTCTAAAGAGCGGATGCGTCTCTGGAGGATATGCTTGAGGGCTTGTCTCACTTAAAATGCTACAGCGGCTCTGCCATAGCACTTCAGTGTAGAAACTTCCTATGGTGACAGGAGGGGTTCTCCCATCAGCGTAGGTAATCTATCTCCCTCAGAGGTTGTAGCTGTTCCTGAAAATTTATAATTGATAAAAGAAAATTTGCTCCATAACACTTTTTGGCCTGTGGAACTCCTGGCCACAGCTATTATTTGGGAAAGAGCTCAGCTGAATGGGATTCCAACATGCTGTGGCCATTGCAGGCAGCGCTGGTGGCACCTGTTAGTGAAGGCTGTCTGACACTGACACTGACCAGACCGCATTGTTAGTGGCTTACAAGTTTGCCAGACTTGAACCGTTTGGCATGAAGTCTCCCATGCCGGGCGTCTGCTTCTGACTGAGTGATTATTTGCAAGTGTCAGGCAGAAAAGAGTGAGGTAAGAGCTGCTCCTTTCCAGCCCCGTTACAGCCAGATCCCCGAAATGCCAGGAGAGGAGGTGACTGTGCATTAGCTCACAGCTGACTCCTGACCTCTTTACTCAGTTGCTGCCCCCAGGGGCATCAGCTGGGGGGCACAGCAAACTAGACAATAGCAAAGAGGGGCATTGTGGCCAGTGATACTGGATATACTCATCACCTGTGGAAAGGGCCAGGGATGTTTACTGGCTGTATGGAGCACAAAGAACCACAGACTTGTTCTCTAACCTGTCCTGCCCACTTTGCCCGGGGTCTGTCAAGCAGTGCGCTCTGAGCATGCGATGGGTACCTGTGAATTGTGAGCTGGAAGTGTCTTCCCTGGGAATCCCCCTGTCAGGTAGCCGTGTCCCACACCTCTCTCACAGCAGCATCTGCAACAACATCCACGCCGACAGCCAACACAGGGCAAGTGCTTCGAGCAGGGTGGAAATGGGTTTATAATATAGGTCTGGGCAATCCCAGTGGGGTTCCTAGGCTGCAGACAGGAGACACCAGCCAATGTCTCTGCATGTCTGCGCTTCTGTGTTCGTTATCCATCTGTAGGAGTAAACAGTAATTAAGGGTCCTTCCCACAGGGAGAGGAGAACTCCCAGGCTCTCTGCGGACTCAGAGAAGAATTGGCTGCTCAGTGTACTTGTGTACAGTTAAACATGATCGTCAATTAGTTAGAGAAGTAGGGATAATGGCTAGATCTCCATAGGGTCTGACGCCCTGTCAATGCCTGGGATGGGTGGCTAGCTAGCAGACAGGCAGATCTGGAGAAGGAGATCTGATGCAGGAGAGATATGGACACTTTCTGCAAACACACAGGGCTGTCGTTAGGGCTCAGAGATCAGTAATTCTGTCTAGCGCTAGATTATTAATCTGAATGCCATGTCGTATTTGGTCAAACACCTTGTAACGGTCTAAATCTGTTACATTTCCCCAGTTTCCTTTATACACCAAATTTGTTATCGTCAAAAAAAAAGAAATCACGTCTGTTTGACATGTAGGGGAGTTAGGGGAGCTGTGTGCTGCTAAAGAGCTGCTATGTCCCCCCCCAGAGGTGGGTGCATCGGACCTTGTTTCTAGTTCCTAAAGCTGCTGGAACCCTTCTGGAGCAAGTGACGCTGTGGGAATGTCAGAAGAGGCATGGTCCGGGTGGCAGTGCTTTCTGCTACCACACACTACTGCAGCATTCACAAGATTAAAAAGTCAAATCTTCTTTTATGTTCTAAAAAGGCCTGAGTACATCGTCAGCACAGTGTAAATATCAGCAACAGCACAGGACTGAATCCCAGCGAGGAGGGCTGTCCCTGGGCTAATCCCAGAAGACACGGGGTTTCTAAAAATCCCCCTGGCTTGGCAGGTTGTTCAATGCCCAGGAGGCTTTGGCTATGATTGGGGGAAACTGCCACAGTCCTGGATGTCCACCTCTCACTTTTAAAGAACTCTTTCCTCCTCTCTTTGGACAAGGAGCAGGCTCCCTGCAGCCAGACATGCTTTTATCTGTTCTTCCCGTCCTCCCGTGGCTCTGGTGTCCCAGCCGCTTG
>NW_027132338.1:0-3866 GCF_026122565.2 Emydura macquarii macquarii | reverse complement strand
AAGGAATAATTAATTTTACTTTTTAGCAGTGGAAGGAAATCATCAATCCAAGGATAGCCCTTGGTCAGGGCTAGCACAGAAAAATAACACCCCTCCCCTACTGCTGTCAGACTGCTCTGGCATCCAATAGCCTCTTCTGTTGAGTTCTGTTCAGATGAGAGTGAATCTTTCATCAGCACAGGCTAAGCACACTTCTGCTGCCATTTGTTCATACAATTGGGGGACAACATTTCATTACCCCTCAATTAACACTAAAGTGCTTTGTAACCCAATCCCAGCCAGACTGACCATTTCCCATCATGCTCAGCACCTAGGTGTGCTTATGCAGATACAATGCGATCATGCTGAGCACCTAGTTGTACCCGTGCAAATACAGAGCCCATGCAAATAGAGTGCCCGCCTTTCAGGTGGTTGAGTAGGGGAGGGCCACTCAGACCTTGCTTACATCATGAAAGAGGTGCCTGGGCTCAAGCAACTTTTTTACATTCATAACGGATGCAACAAGGTGCCAGGGCTATGAACTGCCAAGCCCCAAGATATCAGGGCTCAGCCCTGGCAAGCTTGATTTAAGCACTGGACTGAGTGAAGAGGGCTGTGTGTAATGGGGGGAAATACTGGCAAATTAGCTCTGTTAATCCCGTTTCCTGGAGCACGTGTAAACCCCAAGTGAACCAGTCTGTGAGCAGTATGAATTGTTAATGTCCCGCAGAATTTTCGCTCTAGCTGCAGCATCTCATGCTTTTAGCTCTGGAAGTCCCTGGTTTATTCCTGAGTGTGACTGTTTGTCACACGTGCGTCTCAAATGCCCTTCATTTCAGTCCCCAGGTCCCCTCCATTCCACAGAGATTAGGTTAGGTATCCCCTGCACTTTTATGCGTGGAAACCGACCCCTGCAATGTGGACTCACAGCCTTGCACTTTCAGAGAGAGACGCTCACACTTGAGCAGTCCTGCAGCGCCACAGGTTTCCTGCGTGAGCATGTATGTGCTCCTCCTCTTGGGAAATGCATTCCCAGTGGGGTCTGGTGAGAGGTACAGTGAGGTGGGATGATGCCCAAGGACAGATCTGAATCTCACTAAGACGTGGATTGTAAAGCCCTTGGGGCTGGGACCTTTTTTTTTGCTCTGTGCCTAGTAGAGTTTACACAGATGAAGTATTTGCAATGAGTCCTGTTAAAGTTAGACACTATAACTGGTTAAAAATTTTCCAGCAGAACAGTTTTCCATTGGAAAAATCATAGAAATGTAGGGCTGGAAAGGACCTCAGGAGGTCATCAAATCCAGCCCTCTGCACTGAGGCAGGACCAAATAAGCCTAGACTTTCCCTGACAGGTGTTCGCCCAACTTGTTCTTAAAAACCTACAGTGACGGGGATTCTACAACTTCCCTTGGAAGCCTAATCCAGACCTTCACTGCCCTTAGAGTTAGAAAGCTTTTCCCAATATATAACCTAAATCTCCCTTGTTGTAGATTAAGTCTATTACTTCTTGTCCTACCTGCAGTGGACCTGGAGAACAATTGATCACAGTCCTCTTTATAACAGCCTTCAACATATTTGAAGACTATTATCAGGTCTCCCCTCTGTCTTTTTTTCTCAAGACTAAACACACCCAGTTTTTTGTAGCCTTTCCTCAGAGGTCAGGTTTCTAAACCTTTTATCATTTTTTTTCTCTCCTCTGGACTCTCTCCAACTTGTCCACATCGCACATGTGTGGCACCCAGAATTGGAGAGTACTCCAGCTCAGGCCTCACCAGTGCCAAGCAGAATAGGACAATTACCTCCTGTGTCTTATACACAACACTCCTATTAATACACCCCAGAATGACAATAGCCTTTTTTGCAATTGCATCATATTACATTTATGATCTACTATAACTTCCAGATCTTTTTCAGCTGTACAACCACCTAGCCAGTTATTCCCCATTCCTAGCCAGTTATTCCCCAGTTATTCCCCTCCCTTCATTGCAGCAGTTCCTGCTTTGGCTGCTTCTGGTCCTATTGGCTGGAGTCTCTTCAAAATATGAACTTCCTTCTCCTTTCTCATTTGCTTTGATGCACAGTGAAATAGCTAACTATGTTGACATTTAAAGAATCATAATTAGTATGCAAAATCTGTGGTCTGCAATGTGCAGGAGGTCAGACTAGATGATCATAATGGTTCCTTCTGGCCTTAGGCTCATAGATTGTAAGTCAGCATCTGTTAAAATGGATGGGGTTGTTCAAATCACAGAACTATTGTTTCATACTCTCTGCAGACTCAGGCAGAAGTTGATTGTACATTGTACTTGGATCAAAGTTTTTGGGGTTCCCCCATAACCATAATAAATAGAGACTGACTTAGAAGAAGTGCTGGAGAACAACTCAGAGGTCTGTCCATGCCCTCACCTTTGGGAAAAACTACTTTAAGTTTTCACCGTGTTCTTATGCTGAATACTACAGAATCAGGTAGTTATGAAAAAAACAAATTGACATAATAGATCCTATTCCTATAGCTGGGATGCTATCACTGATAATTAGAGATGGTTGGACATTGAAATTTTGGTTCTGTGGGAAATTCTGACTATTTGAAATTTGTTTTCATTCTAATTTGTATTGAAAAGCCAATTTTTTAAAATTTCCTGCTAGATGAAAATTCCAAAAACAAAATTTAACTGGAAATGGAGTAATTTGATTATGTTGAAATATTATAATAAAATATAAATTTGATAGACATATTGAATATACATATATATTAACATTAATATTTACTACAATATAATAGTTGGAATTAAATGAATCAAAATGGTAGTCAAAATGTTTTTACCTTATTGAAACATTATGACATCACTGAAACAAAATGAGGATGTAAAAACATTTCCTTTAGATTTTTTGTCCTATCAAAAATGTCATTGAAATGGACATAGTTCTGCAAAAGGTTTCAATTTTGATGAACTGCATTTTCCAACAGAAAACTGTTCTGTCAATTTTTTTAACAACTCTACTGATAACGTAAGCAAAGATTCTGATGCCAAAGAAGGAAACTAATGAGGCAAAGGCAAATTGGCTTGTGAGCCCAGGGAAAATAATTTAAAATAAAACAACATAGGGCCAGTTGGAAATAGACAAAACCAGGTGACAGAATTGTGGACATGCTCAGAGATTGCTACATATAATAGGAAAGGGGGATGTAAAAATTAATACATGCCAGTTTCACTTTTGTATTTAAATAGGAACATAATAGAATTTGACTCTGAATTTTTAATAGTGCAGTTTCTTTCTCCAAATTGCCTGGCTGGGATCCATATTATTCAATAACTTATTATACACACACACAAGGCCATTCTCTAACCTCTGTTCACATGGATGCTGTGTGATGAACTTTTGCCGTGCAGGTCTCCCAAAGGACAGACTGGAACAGCCCCAAATGCCCCTGAGGATGGTGAATCCAGGCAGAGAAGCTTAAACAGAGCAGAAGGCAGCAGCAGCCCAAAGGATGTCCTCACTCATCTGAAACAGAATCTGTTTGAGCAGCAAACACACAACAGCCCAGCAGGTAACCCCAGCTCCTTCTGTGACTGGAGCTGTATGCTGGCCTGTCTAGCTCTTTCAGAGCTCCTTCTAGAGAAGTTCCTTCCTGCTACTCTAGGCACACAGGTACCAGCACCCATCCTCAAGAGCTTCTCTTCATTGGTTACCAGGGGCGCTGTTAACCACAAGCACAGGGGTGTCAAACATCTGGCCTGTGGGCCGGATACGGCCCACCAACCTTTTTGGTCCGGCCCCTGTAGTCTCCCTCCACACGCTGCCGCGAGCTCTGTTGTACACTCTGGCGGCAGCATGCGCTGCTGTGAAATCTTGGGGCATTGCACACTGCCGTGAGATCTGTG
>NW_027132337.1:0-3784 GCF_026122565.2 Emydura macquarii macquarii | reverse complement strand
GCAGTGACCCTGGATTTGCACCGGTGTCACCGACAGCAGAATTTGTTCTTTAAGTTCAGTGGGGTTATTTCCCGATTTTCACTGAGGTGATAGTATAAGGCCCAATGGGATAAATCTAACCCTCATGTGACACCATTGAAGGCAATGGGAGCTCTGTGTATAGAGATTCCAAGCTCTTTGGTGCAAGGATTGTGTTTTTGCTGTGTGTTTGTGCAGTGCCTTACCCAATGGGGTCCTGGTCCACAACCACAGTTAGCTGGTGCTACGGCAGTACATATAATGACAGTTAATAATGAATTGAGGATCAAGCCCTTCTTCATGTCTTTCAATAGCTGCTCTGAAGTGATCTTTACAGCTGTTGAAATTACATTCAACATTGCCTTTGCCAAATATCAACCGTGTATTGCATTAAAGAAAACAAAGTCTTTCTCGATCGATGACATGATTTGCTACTGCAGGCACAGTGTGAGGAAGATTCAGAGAAGGCAGTGCAGGGGAAACTGAAGAACGGGGAGAAAATGGCAGCAAGTGACCTCCCGAAGAACGGTGGATATATAACCACCATGCAGATAGAGGTAAGGAATCATTTTCAGGCTCTCTGCACAGGTACTACGGCGGAGAACGATTTGGAAGACTCATCTGAGGGTATCGATCAAAAGGAGACCCTGTTGATCAGAAGTCAAGGGATACATTGTCCTAAGGATGGGGGTTCCACAACCACCACTCCCAAAAGGAAAAAAAGGATGATGGTGGTTGGGGATTGCCTCCTAAGGGGGACGGAGTCATCCATCTGCTGTCCAGACTAGGAAACTAGAGAAGTGTGCTGCTTGCTTGGAGCTAGGATTCAGGATGTGACAGAGAGACTGCCAAGACTCATCAAGTCCTCAGACCGCTACCCCTCCTACTTCTCCATGTCGGGACCAACGACACTGCCAAGAACGATCTTGAGCGGATCACTGTGGACTTTGTGGCTCTGGGAAGAAGGATAAAGGAGTCTGAAGTGGAAGTGGTGTTCTCATCCATCCTCCCTGTTGAAAGAAAAGGCCCAGGTAGGGACCGTCGCATTGCAGGAGTAAACGCATGGTTACGCAGGTGGTGTCGGAGAGAGGGCTTTGAATTCTTCGATCATGGGATGTTGTTCCAGGAAGAAGGATTACTAGGAAGAGTTGGGATTCACCTAACGAAGAGAGGGAAGAGTATCTTCGCAGACAGGCTGGCTAACCTAGTGAGGAGGGCTTTAAACTAGTTTCGATGAGTAATGGAGACCTAAGCCCGAAGGTAATTGGGGAAGTGGGACACCACAAGGAAGTAGAAGAAGGGGGGTGCAGCAGGGGACGCCTTCTGATTCATACTGAGAAAGTATGGCAATCGGCTAGGTATTTCAAGTGCCTATACACAAATGCAAGAAGCCTGGGAAATAAGCAGGAGGAACTGGAAGTCCTGGCACAGTCAAGAAACTATGACATGATTGGAGTAACTGAGACTTGGTGGAGTAACTCACATGACTGGAGCACTGTCATGGATAGGTATAAACTGTTCATGAAGGACAGGCAGGGGCGAAAGGATGGAAGAGTTGCACTGTATGTAAGAGAGCACTTTGATTTCTCTGATCTCCAGTATGAAACAGGAGATAAGCCAGTTGAGAGTCTCTGGGTTAATCTTAGAAGCAAGAACAATAAAGGTGATGTCGTGGTGGGTGTCTGTTATAGACCACCAGACCGCGAGGATGAGGTCGATGAGGCTTTCTTCAGTCAACTCGGGAAAGTTTCCAGTTCACAGGACCTGATTCTCATGGGGGACTTCAATCACCCTGACATCTGCTGAAAGAGCAATACAGCGCAGCACAAACAATCCAGGAAGTTTTTGGAGAGTGTTGCAGACAACTTCCTGGTGCAAGTCCTGGAGCAACCAACTAGAGGCCGCGCATCTCTTGACCTGCTCCTCACAAATGGGGAAGATTTGGTAGGGGAAGTAGAAGTGCGTGACAACCTAGGCAGCAATGACCATGAGATGGTCGAGTTCAGGATCCTGGCAAAAGGAAAAAAGGAGAACGGCAGGATACGGACCAAGGACTTCAGAAAAGCAGCCTTTGACTCCCTCAGGGAGCTGATGGGCAGGATCCCCTGGGAGGCTAATATGAGGGGGAAAGGAATCCCGGGGAGCTAGCTGTATTTTAAAGAAACCTTATTGAGGGCATAGGAACAAACCATCCCGATGTGCAGAAAGAATAGCAAACGTGGTAGGCATCCAGCTTGGCTTGACAAAGAAGTCTTTGGTGAACTTAAACACAAAAAAGAAGCTTACAAGGAGTGGAAGCTTGGTCAGATGACTAGGGAGGATTATAAAAATACTGCTCGAACATGCAGGAATGAAATCAGGAAGGCCAAAGCACAATTGGAGTTGCCTCTAGGAAGGGACGTGAAGGGGAACAAGAAGGGTTTCTACAGGTAAGTTGCCAACAAGGGGAAGGTTAGAGAAAGTGTGGGCCCCTTACAAAATGAGGGAGGCAACCTAGTGACAGAGGATGTTGAGAAAGCGGAGGTAATCAATGGGTTTTTTGCCTCTGTCTTCACAGACAAGGTCATCTCCCAGGCTACTGCACTGGGCAGCACAGAATGAGGAGAAGGTGAACTTCCCTCAGTGCTGAAGGAAGAGGTTCAGGACTATTTTAAAAGATTGGACATACACAAGTCCATGGGGCCAGATGCAATGCATCCAATGGTGCTGAGGGAGTTGGCTGAGCTGATATCAGAGCCATTGGCTTTTATCTTTGAAAGCTCATGGCAATTGCGGGAGGTCCCTGATGACTGGAAAAAAAGCAAATATAGTGCCAATCTTCGAGAAATAGAGGAAAGAGGATCCAGGGAACTACAGATCGGTCAGCTTCACCTCAATCGCTGGAAAAATCATAGTGCAGGTCCTCAAGAAAGCCATTTTAAGGCACTTGGAAGAGAGGAAGGTGATCAGGAACAGTCAACATGGATTCACCATGCCTCACCACCATTGCCTTCTATGAGGAGGTGACTTGCTCTGTGGATGTGGGGAAAGTGGTGGATGTGATATACCATATTTCCCCATGTATAAGACGCTCCCATGTATAAGACGCATCTTAATTTTGGGGCCCGAAATTTGAACATAAATGTATTACGGTACATCACCTGCAAAGCTTCGCAGGGGTGGGAGGAAGGGCCCATTTGGCGGCGGTAGCGGCGCGCGTATCTCCCGGCCCTGGGGTAAGTACCACTATATAAGATGCACCCATTTTTTAGACCCCAAATTTTTCGAAAAATGGTGCATCTTATACATGGGGAAATACAGTACCTTGACTTTAACAAAGCAGTCTCTCACAGTATTCTTTGATACGATCTCTCACGGTATCCTTATCAGCAAGTAAAAGAAGTATGGGTTGGATGAATGGACTATAAAATGGATAGAGAACTGAATAGAGCATAGGGCTCAACGAGTAGTGATCGATGGCTCCATGTCTAGCTGGCAGCCGGTCACAAGTGGAGAGCCCCAGGGCTCGGTCCTGGGGCCGGTTTTGTTCAACATCTTCATTAATGATCTGGAGGATGGGGTAGATTGCACCCTCAGCAAGTTTGCAGATGACACTAATTTGGGGGGGAGTGGTAGATACCGTGGAAGGTAGGGATAGGATAAAGAAGGACCTAAACAAACTGGAGGATTGGGCTAAAAGAAATGTGATGAGGTTCAACAAGGACAAGTGCAGAGTCCTGCACTTAGGAAGGAAGAATCCCATCCACTGCTACAGACTGGGGACAGA